>NW_005187463.1:1207261-1213941 GCF_000239375.1 Pundamilia nyererei
CATTGGTGGTGGGGGTGGGGGGCTTGGAAGGAAAAGATTGCTGAGAAAAATAACTGCCGAAACAGGCAGCCTCCCTGCTGTTATCAAAGAAATGAAAGATCAAATTTATTTTAAAAAATATCCTTTCCTCCTTGAAAACCCCAATAGATGTAATTACAGTAAATGGCATCTACAGACTGTGAGCCAGGAATTCAGCGTCTTAGTTGGGAGGGAAATTATCCCCAGTGTGCAGAAACGTGCAAAAGGTGACGAAGTTACTTCCACAGAAACACCCAGTTTTTAAATTGCATTTGAAAGAAACCCATTTGTGGTCTACATTATGAGGGACGAGGTAGGGAAAAAATTGTCTACTGTAGGCATTTGAAATAATGTGTGTGTGTGTGTGTGTGTGTGTGTGTGTGTGTGTGTGTGTGTGTGTGTGTGTGTGTGTGTGTGTTTGTGTGTGCGCACACATGTGTGTGTGCAGCCATGTGTTCCCAGGATGGGAATATGTGTGCTTGTTTGGATTGCCTTACCGTGACCTTTGCTGTTGAATCTGGATGTTTGCATAGCCCATCCCTGTTGTTTTGACTAGCACAGAGTAAGCAGCAGCTCTCTCGGCTGCCTTTCCTCGTGAAAAATATCTGAAGACTTTTGCCATTTCAATTAATTCCATGGCGTTAAATATATACATATATGTATACATTTATTGCTACAGAGATGTTTTTTTCCCTTTTTTCGTGCTGAAGTTGAGGCGCACCATTTGACTAGTGCTTGTTGAAGGCAAGAAAAACAAGGCGAATATTAAAATATTTAAAAGGCCTTATAGAAAGGATCAAAAGTTAAAAAAGACGAGGCAGCGACATTCAATTTTCCCATGCTTTTGAAGGGCTCCTCGGCAAGATTATAAGTCAAACCTAACACCCTAAATCCTTCTCCTTGTTGTTTGCTGGATTTCACCGCTCTGGTATCGATCTTTCTCGGCTCGTATAGAAAATCAAAGCCACCTAGAGTGGGAACTCATCTGATTTCCGGCAATAAATTTGTCTTTACAGTCTCTTGGTTTCAGCGCTGTGGGTAGGTGCGTATTGATACAGGTGTGGATTTTGACCTGCTGAAGGAAGACAAAGAACTCTGGTCTCATCTTTTGGCCTTCAGACTCAATTGCATATTTCAGACACATTTTCTGATGAGCTGTCTGGCTAAATGTTTTTCGCACCGAGAAATTACAGTATCAATTGAAAGTGACTTTATAGAGTGAGAAGAGAAAGCAGATGGGAAGAGGGAGAATTAAAAGAGACTCAAAGAAAGATGAATTGAGATTATCCTTTTGAGATCATACACTTATAACAGACGCGGATTGTATTTATGGCTGGATTGCTTTTTCATGGGAATGAGAAAGGTGCCATTTCAGTATAATACAGACATTCATTCTTCATTATATGCCTGAAACCTAAAAGCCCTTTCTTCTCTCTCTTTTTTTTCTTTGTTCTTCCCTGCAGATGTGCCGCAGACTGATTCGTCCTCCGTCTCCAGTTCATATTCAATGGCAGACAAAGACTGCATTTCTTAGCACCACTGAGTTCGGAAAGTCAGCTTTGGTCCACAGCTAAGCCACAGCCTTCTTTCTTACTGACTCTTTGCAAGTCTCCACTTCAGTCGATCACCATGGCCTGTTTTCTGGCATCGGCCTTTCTCCTGGTTCTTCAGACATACGCTGCCCCACCTGAGGCAGGATTTGGGATTACACTGGACACCGTGGACCTTGACACCGGCCTACTAGTGAATGTCTCTGGAGATGTAACCACATCTCCACCCCCGGGAACAAGCAAACGAGCCCCACATAGTATCATTATTGGGGTACGCAAAGGTGGCACAAGAGCGCTGTTGGAGATGCTGGACATACACCCTGAAGTGGCTGCCGCCGCCACCGAGGTGCACTTCTTTGACTGGGATGAGAACTACGCCAAGGGCTTTGAGTGGTACCGTGAGTTAATGCCCTACTCTTACCCACACCAGATCACAATAGAGAAAACTCCAGGCTATTTCACTTCAGCCCTTGCACCCGAACGTATCTGTGCCATGAACTCTTCCATTAAGCTGCTGCTGATCTTGCGAGACCCAGCTGAGCGGGTCATCTCCGACTACACCCAGGTGTACTTTAACCGGCTGGAGAACCACAAGCCGGTTCAGGCCATTGAAAACCTGCTAGTGCGCAACGGAGCGCTGAATATGAGGTACAAGGCCATTCAGAGGAGCCTGTACGACGTCCACATGCGCAACTGGCTGCGCCACTTTCCCTTAGAACAGATACACATAGTAGACGGTGACGCTCTGATCCGTGATCCCCTCCCAGAGCTTCAGAGGGTGGAGCGCTTCCTTAACTTGCCACCCAGGATAGTATCCACCAACTTCTACTTCAATCAGACCAAAGGGTTTTACTGCATCCGCAGTGATGGCCGAGAGCGCTGTCTGCACGAGTCTAAGGGACGACCTCATCCTGCTGTTAACAGCACTGTGCTCCAGCAGCTCCGCTCCTACCTTCAAGAACACAACCGCACCTTCTTCAGGCTGGTGAAGCGCACCTTCGACTGGCAATAAAAACCCCAGTTTGCATTCTTAACAGAGCCACTATCTTGTCTGTGACGAGGATAAAACATTTTAAAAAATGCGGGAGGCTATGAAGCACTTTAAGGACGTTTAAAAACTTTTGAATAGCCTCTTAATAACTACTGTTGTAATCTCTGGTTTCAGCAGAGGAGTTCTATATTTACACGATAACGGCAAAAAATGTGAAAAACTGTAACTACAGGCGTAAGATTAAAAAGAAGAACCTTCAAGCTTAATAAGTCATTCTCTCTGTGCTGGAAGTGTTAAGTGGTGAAATTTCAGTGAAAACAAGTTTATGAAACTGATGAAGTTTTTTTCCCCCTCTCCTTTGATATTCTTGTTCTTGATAATAAATTGTTCTGCTTTGAAATGTACAAAAAACGGCATGTTCTCCGTTTCATTCTGACCATCGTATAGTATAGCCCCTCAGCCTTCTAACCTGTGATATTTAGAGAGTATGCTAAGATAGGCAAAGGCATTAGATAAGCCTTTGATTTGCTGTGGTGGAAGGTAGACATTAATGCAAGGAAATGGGTACCCCGGAGCAGCGCTTTAGTAGTACAAGAATCACTAATAGCTCTGGACATTGAATGCAGCCTGTGCCTGCAGCTAAATAAGTCGGATCTTCATAGTCAGCAAGCTAAAATCCACAGAGCTTCTGTTGCGTTTTGCCGCTGTTCAACAATTTGCTCAGGTGTAAAGTGTAGTCATTAAATTATATGCCTAACAGTGCTGTAAATCTTTTACGAAGGATACTGTATCCATTGCGGATCCTTTTCCTATTTTCTCCCTTTCCTGAATCATGCACATCATGCGGTCTTCCAAGAAACAGCTTGTCGTCCTATGCACAACAGACAGACACGGGTCATGTTTCTTTCATTGATTGGGCTTTAAACAGCAGCCAAAGCTACAGCTCCGCCGGGATCTGATATTCATGTGATCTCCTTGCTCTGTCTGCTGGAATAAGCACTACAACTCTCCCGAGGCAAACAAGTCATTGATGCTATGCTGGATCTATATCCAGAACGGAGCAGGGGTGGGGGTGTGAAGCTGTGGGCTATATAGAAATATGCTGAATATTTATATTAGTAGTGTAGTTCGTGGGCCATCTGGGGTTTTAAATTATAATTAGGCAGGAAAATTCTGTGTATAGCCAAGTTTGGTTTGATGACAAAGTGCTAAATAAAAATCAGCCCTAGCTCATCTCGCTCAGGGACTTTTCTCGCTTCTGCTCGCCAGGGGGCACTTGGACCCCAGAGTAACTGACGGAGGACCCGGTGGAAGGAAATGTGTCTGGACATGATCTCTTTAGGATCTAGTCTCTCGGCACACACGCAGGTGACAGTGACCCTGGCCGACGCCTGTCTGCTTGGGTATGTATCACACAGCCGCTCATCTGAGAGATAACGAACTGTCCTACAGCACAAGCAGCCTGGCACACACAAACACAAGCGCGCACATAAGCAATCATTCCCAAGGTGTTACACTGGCGCAGCGCAGTGTTTCCATTAGACAGGTGGGCAAGAAGGACAAAAGGGCATGCTTTGCTCGCAATGTGAGTGCATACTGAACAAAGTCCTTTTATACCCTTTATTTGTTAGAGGCAAAGTTTACTTAGTGTGCTTGCTGGGAGCCGCATAGTGCATCTGTAGCTGTCAAATTCTCAGACCCCGAAGCAGAGGAGGTTGTTTAAGGAAAAGATTTTCTTTTTTTTCATGTTTTTTCAACAAATGTAAAAATGTGACTCTTACATCGAGTCCTGTAAGAATGAGCTTACAATATTTTTAAGCTGTGAGTGCACATTTTTTGTGTAGGAGAATCCACTTTTCATCTTGTCTATATCATGGGGCGTGTAGAGGTTAGGAAAATTAGAAAATAGTACTGACGTGTCAAATTTATCATTTTTGATCATTCTTACTGTAGAAATGGTAGAAACCACCACTGACCTGCTAGCATTCATTATGTTATCCTTGAACAGAATATATTATCCTTGAGCCCTTTACCACTGGCTTGAGTATGATGATTACCTGGTACTCATCTTTGTGCAGCATATTAACCACATAAAATATGATCACAGGCAAAATTATACCCCAAAAAGGTGTATGGAGCACTCGGCTTCAGCCATGTTGGTTTTTTGAAAGCAAATATGGTAAGTGAGATGAAAATTTTAGATAAGTAAATATACATATGTATATAAATGAACAGCATAAACACGAATAAGCTCTACTATATGTGTTATAAGAAACCGGCAACTCATTAATAAATGCTTACATGCTGAAAGTTAAGCTAAAGCTAAGCTAAAAACTCAAACAAGCTGTGGAAACACATTTTACTTAACTAAAATAAAAATAAAAATTTGACTAACGGTTAAAAGAACATATACTCTCAAAGACAAATACTCTCTATATAATAATAACATGAACATAGAAAACTATAATAACTGTTACTGAGGTATTAAATCATGTTAAGAGCATGATACTTGTGTCACAGCCAATCGGATGCTAGTATTTTAGCATGAAAATATTTCCTAATTAGCACTAAACACAAACTACAGCTGAGACTTTGAAAAGCTCAAAGTTTGAAACGAGCGTTGCAGTAGATAAAAGGTTAGCCAATCATGAAAGCTGCAGCAGCTCACTCTGAGGGAAATTAAACATCTGTGCCAAATGTCAGGGTGAGCTATGCTAAGAAATTTACCTTTAACAAGCTGCGATGCAACTCTTGGTTTTTATCAGCTAAACCGAAGTCGGCATTATCTTTGTGGCTCTAACCCACGCTGACAGGGGCGTCAGCGCGGCAACCATCTGGATGCAAAGTCCACCACTTAAATCTGAAGCCCGAAACAATTGAGCTGGAGCTCTGTTATTAAAAACGGCACTGTGCTGTGGAGCAAGTAATCGCCTCGATGAGCCACTTCGAGCATTACCTTTTCTGTTATACAGAAACACACAGGTTTTTTGGCGGACGCCGACATAGTGCAAGTCATTTAAAACTCTGACACTAACAAGTTTCTTTAAGTAATGGCTACTATTGAGTGAGTCACTTATCACTGCATGTCTTTGATATCTGCCAACCTCGGGCGTAATTAAAGGTTTGAGGGGTGGTCTGGGGCAATCTGCTGTAGATGTTTTGGCTGGTCTTGTCATCCTAGAAGCCTCTAATGATCTGTCTGGGATTGTGATTGATGAAGCACTTAGCATCAAATCAAAGCACAAGGAACGCTTGTAGCTTGCTAAGCTGTTTGCAAACTAGCAGCCGCTGTATTTGCTTGATAAAAGTCTATTACAGAGGTGTCCTTGATGTGAATTAATGACCTCCATGTTTACATTAGAAGCAGAACCTAATGCACATTAGGAGTTGATTGACATGGCTCAGCAGATATGCACAAGCTACAAACAGCATGGGTCAGTAAATCTGGCTGCAGCTCAGTAACAAGCAGAGTTGGTTTCTTCTTTTTTTTACTTTTGAACACTGTGCCATTTGAAGTATCTCTAGAAATAATTAAATGCACACTGAATGGTTTACAGTCTTAATGATATTACAGCGTTCTTATAGGACTTCAAAAATAACCCCGCTGCCAGTTGAATGAGCTCCATTGCTCTTATTTCTCTATTAAATTTACAGCTCTTTCCCACAGCTGTGCGCATAAGTGTGACCATCTGGATGATCCCTCTGAAATCTTATCACAGCGAAGCTATTTCGAAAACATCAAGGTACGGAGCTCTTTCGCAGGATGAAAGAAACCCTCTACTATATTCAACTGTTCATGCAAAGACATAACCCAACATCAAAAAAAGGTGTTTTCACTCCTATATTGCTGGCTCAAATGCAAAAAGCCTGTGGGGAATGACGAACACTGTGCATCCAACATTGCCGTACATAAAATCAACCCACTAAAGCCTTTTTACATCTTCTTAGATCAGGAAAAGAACAATGAACATAAATCTAATGAGATCAGGGAGCCAGCATGTTTCCCAAAATACACGCTGGATTATTGCAAACACAAAAGGCTCAGAAACAGAAGAACTGTGCAAAAAATGCATTTTTTCACACATATTTTAAAGGTTTCTTGTGTTTTTTATCCCCCCCCC
>NW_005187463.1:1213961-1268352 GCF_000239375.1 Pundamilia nyererei
GGCATGTGTTTGATGTGCTCCCATGGCAGTCTTTACTAAAGGGGAAGGAAGGTTTCTGCTGCATACAGGTCAAAGGGAGGAGAAGGAGACATGTCTGCTTATTTGCAGCTGGATTTTAAAAGCCTCTGATTAATCCTTTGAGGCGATAGAATGAAAAGGATACTAAAAAAAAAAACAACTTAAGTGTGTTCAGGTCTAAGAGTGCACATCGCATTGTAAATACTGCCAGTGCAAGCGCGTGAGGTGGCAAGAGAAGCACACATGCCAAGTCCACACACACCGATGTTCCTTCCAGTGTTGTGAAAGTTGACCTCTTCCTGGTTTGGAGGAGACAGATGAGTCACTGGTGCAATGTTTCACTGTTACTCTTGACTGGCATCCTTTTGCACCAGCTTTTTTCCAGCTTTGCCATTAAAACAGTCTCTGTTCATGTGAATCAGGTCCCATACACCCTCAACATTGTTAAACATACTCAGGTAGCTTACTAGTTAGTTACACCAATAGCTTTAGGTTATGGAGTCAGATATAAACAGATATTTCTGTCGCATTGATGTACGACAGAAAGTGATCGGTACAACTAACCCACTGTGGCATCAAATTAAAATTCTGTTCAATGTGTAGGCTGACATATAACGACAACAGATCTGCATCATTATATTCCTGCGAGAAAAGAAGACCTCTGCCAGCACTGCTAACCTGCCAGAACAGTGTCTCCTTACTCTTTGAGCCCTGGTAGCGTTCCTGCTACATTTATGTAACATTACATTTCTAAGAGTATCCCTACCTTCTTCCATATATTATTGCTGGAGGTACCGTTCGTACTTGTTCCTGCAGCTAATAGCAACACATCTGCAAGCATAAAGAAGAAGCAGTGTGAAGTGTTATGAGTTTGTGTCCTTTTTGCATAGGCATTTGTCTACACAAAGAGTTATGCATCAATGCAAACACGCTGGGTACTTGGAGGACTACAGCTTGATGTGGACGGCTATGCGTAGGTTGAATGTTGATTGTTCGAAAAGTGAGCTGGTGTCGTGACACAAAGTAACACTCATAAAAAGTGATTTCCAATGTTTATGTGTTTTCTTTGGCAATATCTTTGCTAATATCGATAAATAAGCAGTACTCAACAGGATTTTAGATAAAGGGGTTTTATCTCAAATCAAGAGATGCCCTGTTTCTCAAGTATTTTGGTCTTTTTGGCCACTTATCTTGATAAAACTGTAGTTAACACGTTTTACCTGGATAAACAAAGGAGATATAAGTCATGACTTGATATCACTCATTAGAGATATGTTCAAATTCAGGAAATCTTGTAACTACTACTAGAAATCTCTTTTTGGCACAACACCGTAACATAGAAGAGAGCAACAGCAAAGCTTACCATTAACGGGAAAAGCACAAAGAAATATCAGTGATTTAAAAGAAGAAAGTAACAAAAATACTGCATGGCAACAACAGTCTTTTCCGATGGATGGAGCACAAGCGAGAGTTGCCCATAAACCAGCTATTTGTGAGACTGCCCCCTGGTGACCGCTAACAGCTACAACATGTAGACGATGGTCTGCAAAGCCGTCCGTGGGACCTTCACAGAGCCATGAGTTAGAATTTATTATGAGAATATTGTATGAGCTATATTAGTTTTGTCTCTGTATACATAATAAACCAGTTTAATCTAGAAAAAGCCCAAGTATGTTTCACTAATGTTTTATTTTCTCAGTATTTAAATTTGCTAATGCCAGTAATGACAAATGAGATAAAAAAAACAAAAACAGGAAATGGAGCAACAGAGTGATAAACAGGTAGGAATCTTTCCCAACTGCATGTAACATATCAACTGTGACCGAGTCGTGTCACATGTCTAGTTTTTAGCATTTTTAGCATCCAAAGTATTTTATGCTAAATTCATTCAATTTGATACCTAACTGGCCTCTTTAGTCTAGCGATGGGTGTTGCAGTATGCATTATAGCCTATAGTCATGCAGGATGGACACAAAAATAAAGCTGTAATATAAACATAAAGTTATTTTATCATTCAGGAGAAGTAAGTATTATATAGAGAGATAGAGTAGAAAAAAACTCCATAAAGCTGTAAACAAACTCCCTTAACATTGTATTTTCAGTTTTCTAGCTAACTTAATAAGACAGAGTCTCTTTTAGTGTCACTTCACACTCAGCGCTCTGTTTCTCCATACGTCTGACTGCTGATGCAGCATATAGACTGTGCGTCTGTTCTTGAGGCTCCAGTCACTTTCCTCCCTCAGCCTCTTTTATCCCTCAATCCTCCCCAGAAGCTCTTGTCTATTCAAATCAAGGGCTGGCGGAACAGTGCCAGAAGGCATTTCACTCTGGAATATGACATCTACTCTCCTTTGGGTGTACAGTAGAACCCCTAGTCCCCGCTCTGATTCCGCCGCAGCCAAACAACAACAACAGTTGGAGTGCAAAGGCACGGCAGCGAGCATCACATTTCACTGCTGGCTCACAGCACCCGGGGCCCGCAGGAGCCAAGTGTCACACAATTGCTATTTCTAGCCATCCTGCTTTAGTGGGCAAGAGGGACCCACTAAAACAGCAAGGTCTCCCGAGTTCCCTTGAAGTCTGTCAGTCTTTTTTTTTTGACTCCCTTTTTTTGGTCAGCTGGGATTCCAGCTAACGTTAGATGCTCAGCGCCTCTCTCGTTCATTCATCTTCTTCCTCTGTTCTTTTGGTTGCCTGGCTGTGGCACTTCAGGGGGGAAGGTGACATTTTGACTCTGCTAATTTTTCAATGTCGCACCTCATCACTGTCTGAGTCTTATTGTTTCAAGCTCTCCTTGAGCCCCCTTAAAGGGTGTGCGAGAGTATTATTTTTAGAACATTAATTTGTGTTGTACAAATTAAGTATGCTTCGCAAGTGACTCGGGCACCTTCCTATTGCTAATTCATATCAAAGAAGCCCCTGTGTGGTGCTCCATTTGCAGGCGAGTGCAGAGATGTGAAGATAAAGAGTGTTCAAAGGCATAGCACAGACTTGAGAGGAAACCATATAAAGTGAACAGCCTACCCCTTGGGGCGGTTGCTAATCCAGCAGCCTTGTGGCAGCTCAAACAGGTAAATAAGCCAAATGGAAGGAGAGGGAAGATAAAAGGATATAATCAACCTTATTTTCACTACTTGAGAATGATTCCCAAAATTATTTTTATTTATAAAGCTGGCATCAAACCTAGCAGCACTTGCTAAACATCTGAGGGACACAGAGGTGCAACGCTTTCAGCTAATTTATCATTAGTGTGTTTCCATTATGATACTTTTGTTCTACCGGTTAATCTGGCTGCATTTAAAAAAGAAAAAAAAACATATAAACAATTCAAAATGACATGCAACTCCAGCATAATTAAAGCAACAAACGGTCATTCAAATGTAGTTTGAAGTTTCTACTTAATGGAACCTCCAGCAGGCACAATACTTAGCCTTCTCTTAGCAGACAACACCACAAAGTGGAGCTACAGCAGGGACGAAACTTCCGTCGCTCCTCTGCGGCTGGGGCACATTTATGATATTCAAAATTGCTGTTCATTTTGGCGACTGGTGTGAAATCTTCTCTTCCTGCTGTGCAATATAAAACTGTCTCCTCGAAAGAACCGAGCGAGTGATCTACAGACGGTTGGATTGGCAAACGTTTGAGCTTTCGCCTCTCGGGTGCCTTTGGCGTAACTCGGTATCAGAGCAGCCACATACTGCGTCCAGTTAGCTGGTGCTGGTCGGATTTCTGGCTTGTTAGAATTTTGAACATTTGTTTTTCTTTGTTTGTTTGTTTTATCTGCTGATTCTTTTTGGTGACACCAAACTAACAGAAAAGCTGCTATTGTTTTGTTTCTTATGCATCTTTTAAAAACTGGCTGAAATCAAATTAAATACATCAGAAAATACGCTGTAGTGCATGCAGAGGTGTTTTGCTTTAGTGTAGCATTGTTTGGTATGAGCAAGAAGTTACACTGGCAAATGGTTCATTTTAGATTAAGAGAAAAACTTCAAGTTAAGAAGTTAAACTTTTTAGCCTTGTTTCTAATATGTAGCCGCTTTATTAGAAAAAAAAATTACATTTGTGGTCAGTCAAAGATATTTTATGAGGAAAAATAAATCTTTTATGTAGTCACAACATTACTTGATATCAGATGTTTGTAGCATTGGGGTTTTTTTTATGTATCTTTCATATTAATTTAGAAGATAAACATATAGTGGATACATATTAAGATATATTTAAAACCGTATTTCAAACCAGTAGTCTCTGCCATACACAGTCATGTGAAAACGAAAGTTTTCATAAGATTTATACAGATCACGTGAAAAACTAAATACACCCTTACAATTTCCATACATATTAAGAGGGTAAGTAGCAGCCAATCACTGCTAATCAAATGCACTTGGTTGATTAATCATCAACAAGTGTAAACACTTTTAAAAAAGCGTTTGCAGTTTGCTGGTCTGGAGCATTCCTGTGTTACACAATCTCCTGGTTTTCCCAGGAGTCATCCCGGCAAATTCACCCCTGAAATCAGACTGCAATGCTCAGAGAACCTGCAGAAAACCTGCATCTCACTCTGCAGGCCTCAGCTAGCACGTTAAAGTTTATGACAGCATGATTAGAAAACAAGTATGGCTTTTTTTTGGACAACAGAAAGCCTCTTAAAAGAAAATGTCAGCAAAGCTCAGGTTTCCAAAGTTGAATATGAACACGCTACAAGACTTCTGGAGGAATGTCATGTGGACAGACGACACCAAAGCAAAGATGTCTAGCCCTAGTGCACAGTGCCATTTTCGGTGAAAACCAAACACAGCATATCAGCATAAACACCTCATACTATTTGTCAAGCGCAGACATGGAGGGGAGATGATTTAGGCTGGGTGCAGCCACAGGACCCCGGCACCCTGCATGTGCATATATTTGTATACCAAAATATTCTAGAGATAAATGTTGGGTCATTCGGTCATGGTAACAGCAAAACAATCCAAAGCACAGCAGTAAATCTGCAAAGGAATGGCTGAAAAAGAGAAGAATCAAGAATGCTTAAGAGAGCTGTACAAAAATGAATGCCCACAAACACCAATGCACTGAGGTCACACTGTAAAGCAATGGGCCAAATTCCTCCACAACCACGTGAGACACTGATAAAGTCATTTAGAAAACGATTACGTGAAGTTATTGCAAGGATGGCATAGAGTCCCATGGAAACGCGTGACTTTATGTTGTTGCTGTCCTTGTGGTATAATAAAGTAGTGATCCGGCCTGGACCCGGTAAGTGAAAACCTTAGTGTGGACGTTCAAACAAATCAGTGATTGGTTGATTACCGTTCCAAATGATGGTCCTCGCACAGGTTCTCACTAGGACTTAATAACAATAGCTTGAAATAATTTACTCCACATACACCCTAGAGGGTGTTTTCATTTCAGTCAGATGCATTATTCAGTTTGACCTCCCCTGACAGAAAGCGAGGGGTTGCCATTATCATGCATATAACCATGTTGTTCATTTATGCTCCTCTGCACATAGCTCATTGATTCAGAAATTGGGAGCATTTTGCACACGCATACACAAAGGGTTTTAATGAGTTTCCAACCACAGCCAATAAGAGAAGTGTATATATGTGTGTGTGAGTGGTAGTTTGGAACGGAGGCGTGTAGCTGGTCAACTTGAACACAGCCTTGTTAAAAAGTCAATTAAAGAGAAACAAAAAGGAAACGAGGAGAAAGAATTGTTTCTCCTCGCAGCTGTTTTTCGATCGCAAGGCGTCAAGCAGTCTTAGCGAATGGGAAGCGAGGATTATTTATAGGCAAAGCCCGGCTCTCTGTGAAGGGAAAGAAGTCTGAGTCCAAGATTATGACCTTCTTTTCTGTGGAATTCGACATAAAACCCAATTGTTGCAACGTGCAATTTCACACTTACTCCCCAGTCTTCTCCAGTCATCATAAGAAGAAAAAAAAGTTTGTCTTGAGATTCCTAAACTGTGACAGGTTTTTACAATGAATGGCTGTGGAGATAATCGAAAACAAACACACACTTTAGATGATAAAGCTGTGTATACTACACTTTAAATTCAATCGACCAGAAGCATCCACAGACACTTTCAGGGACAGAGCTGCTAGTAAAAAGGGCAGCTTGAACAGAGCGCTCATAAATCTGTCAAGTGTTCACCTCAGTTGGTAGATGCAAGTGATCTGTGAGGGGAAAAGGACTTTTTATTTTTTATTTTTTTGTCCATTGTGTATTCTTCTAAATTATAATTCTAACTGTAAAGCTATCATTTATAAAGTATTTGGCAATATATTGGATGGGCTGGCCATATTTGTCTCTGTGAACATCCTGTGCAGTAAGTGGTAAATAGTGCAAAATATCCACGTCCCTTGTGACTGCACAAAAGTGAATTCATCCCAACTCTGCTACTATTTCCTGCTGCTGTCTCCACTGCCTCTTCTTTCATCCTCAGTCCTCCCAGAGTTGGGCGCTGACATGTCGATAGAGCAGAAAAAGAGAAGCAGCTAACAGTCAGCTGTAATTGCTGGCCTGTGGATGTGCACAGGGAGACAGCTTCTCTTTAAGGGCACAGAGGGCACCGGCGAGCCCCTTTTATTTATCACACCACTGCTCAGCGCCCAGTCCTCAGTGACCACTGCTAAATTATTCGGCTTTGAAGTTGTGATTAGATGAGTCAGTCTCTGGCTTCAAATCCACTGTTAACCCGATTGTAATTAAATAGGCCATAAACAACTGTCATTAAAAAGCACGCTCTAACCTTAAAAGCCACATATATGTCTGGATTTGAACTTTTATGAAGACAACCAAGGTCATCTCAGGACGCGTTTTACAAGAATGCATCACTTACAATCCGTTCAACAGAAAGTAGCCAAAGGTTACTCGAAATTCACTAAATCTTGCGAGATGATATCGTACTCTAATTAGCACATTCATACAGTTTATTTGTTATTGTAGTAGGAGCAGAAGTAATGAAAGAAATGTTGCCCGTAACAATAAATGTTTGACAGCACTCACTTATGAGCCATTTTAAAGCTATTACTCTGGATTCACGATGCTTCATTTGTCTCATGCACATGTTTTATTAAACATGCAGGTGAATTAATGAGATTCTTATTTTTTGAATTCAGATAAAAATAAGATGGAATAGAATACTAATGCTAATAAAGAATTATAAACTGTGATTTCTTTTTTTCTTTTTTGGAAGCTCTTTTATTGCTATGTCAGCTGCCAAACGTTCAACTAAATATGCGGCTCACATCCTGGGAATTAGACGGAGAAAGATGTTTGCAGTGGGAAAGCACAACCAAAAATAAAGGTGATTTTCATTGATCGAGATTATGAATGACTATCCTCTGGAAAACAAGCTGTAAAAACTGTTATGCCTTTTTCCTATCAAAGTTAATCAGGTGACTCGGCTTGTCTGATTCTAGAAACAGAGCACAGCCTGTGCGGACATCTGTCCACATTTAGGTGTTTGCAAGCACTTCACATTAAAAAGGTTTGTTACTTGGTGGTTTATTTCACCTGTTTGTTCCTACCGTGCATTATGCCCAAACTGCTTTTCACATGTGTGTGTTTTTAATAAATCGATCATGTAAAAGCACTCTAATGGAGAAAACAAAAATTAGTTATTTGCCTATCTGGCTGTTCTCTCCAAAGATCACCTTGGCTCACAGTAATTCAGATATGTTGCCTTTTCTAAATAGAGGAGAGGATTTTCACCAGAATTTTTATAATTAGAAAGGCTTTTTGGCATTGGGGAGCTGTGCAATTAATAAATATGAGATAATCGATGAACTATAATTACAATCTCAGATTTTGGCCCACAATTTGAAATAATTAAACAGGATAAGCATTAACCTGAACCTTGGTGGAAAATAACTTAAAAAAGGTTAATGGGAAAAGGTTGAGAATGAGTCTTGAAGAAGAGATATGCAAATTTGAGGTGAAATACTGAAAAAAGATAATAGAGAGCGACTTTAATGAAATTAGTGGATTGTAGAGCTTCTAAATCTAAGCTGCCAACTTTTCCTCTGGAGTTTTTTACTCATTCCATGGACAGGTTTGATTAAATACTTGGACAGCACACAAACCTATATTTTCAAGTATTATACCATGAATTAACTGAATTATGTTCTAACAGCACTTTTCCTGATTGGTTTTGCTTCAGTTAAAAGTCCTCTAATTATTTTATGTAATCAAAACATGATTTTAGTTATTATATTTAAGGATTTCAGTCGAGCCGATAGGACAACACCTGTGAGTTTCATGGTTAGCATGGTTGAGTAAAAACTAGCAGACAAACTATACACAAAGATCTGATTGGTCCATGTCAAAGAGAGAGGTAGAGCAGCAAAAACCTACAACAGCTCAGTGCAGTCACTCCTCTTTTAAGATCAACCTCGAAAAATATATAAAAATTGTGAAAAAACACATACAGTACTACTTATGACACCAGCAGTAGTAATGATAGTACTAGTACATAATCTAAATAATAACAGCCAGAGAAAAGAGTGAACAGGAATTAAAGGCAACAACTGTTCTTAGACCGCAAAACTTCCTCAGTTTGTGTTAGTGCACTGCGATGCTTTTGGTATCGATCTTATACCAAGTAAATACAGGCCCGATATCAATGCTGATACTTCAGTGAAAGCAGTGTGTCATGACATGTGACATGAGTCATGATCAATTTGCAAATTCTGAACACGTTTTAAAGACCACTAAATCAACAATAATCAGTTAGCACAATGAAAAACACATCTTTTAGTTGGGTTTTTTTTGGGGGGGGGTTGTGGGCTGGAATCTAAATGTGCCTGTCTTTAAAGGACTTTACATCAACTTCTGTTTAAATGTTCTAAAGGCGATAACTAAAATAGACGTGACAGTCAACACAAAAAGGTTCATGTTTGAGGTCGATTTTTTTTCATTTCCAGTAAATAAGTAAATAACAATTCAGTAGGCTATGTGCTGAACATAGAGGACAGAAACAAACTATTGATCCTTTCAAACTAGTATCGATCCACTACCAATACCAGTGTTGGTATCGATACTGTCGACATTTGGATCAATCTGCCCACCTCTAGGCAACGTCCACACTAGCCCGGATAGATTTGAAAACGGCGTTTTCGTCTGAAAACGCTCTGCGTCCACACTAGCGCTTTCAGTCGTTTTCACAGAGTTGTGCGTCCGCATTGAAACGGCCCAAAACGCTTACTTCCAGTCCTGCACATGCGCAAAACCGAGTGAGAAGTAAAGAATTTGAAGAAAAGCTATCTGGAGCATGTACAAACTGATATTAATCTTTTTTAGGTCCGCCAAAATTGAGAGCAATCAAAACAACTGCTGTATAATGCCCTCCGCTATCTTATTTAATTCGTCACATGACTGCATCACATGACTAAAATGCTCATCGTTTTAGAAAGTCTGCGTTTTCGAGTGTCCACACTGAGACGGGACAGCTCCGTTTTGAAATGTATTCGTTTTCAAGAGCGTTTTCAAAACGCTGCATTTTTCCTTGAGGAAAACGCCGTCTCAGTGTGGACGGGAGGCCAACACGGAGAGAAAACGATGTGTTTTCAAACGAAAACGCATTAGTGTGGTCGTAGCCTAAGTGAAAAAGTATTGGGGCTTGACTATAACATAAGGGTAGAGCACTTACACCTACAATATTATCAGCAGTAAATTTGTGCTTTTTTGTGGACCGATACCAGAACTACTGAAAACTATAAATGCTCAGAAAAGGAGCTTAAAGTATAGTATACAGCCAGTGTAAGCTCCAGTTTTTTCTGAGCAACATACTTTGAATATTCTAATAAAATGTCTTTGTCATTTTTATTATTTTCTGCTTCGCAAGTTGGTAATGATGAATTCAGAAGAGTCAGACTCATGCTTCCACAGGGTAGAATAACAGAATATCAAATATTTGTGATCACGGATATGGTATCCACTTAACAGCAGCAACAGGGCCCTGAATATGTTATGCAGCTAGAAGATCTCATTTATAATGATGTTGCAGGCAGGTGACAGGTCATTACTTCTGCTATTAATCATTTTTGTTTCTGTTTATCTGCATAATTGTTTTGACATTACTTGCTGTAACTGGTTATCTTTATTAACTACACAAGTTGAATTAAAATGCAAGATGAAAGCTAAGATTGTTTTAATGTAATTGAATTTGAGCCTTTATTTTAATCTTTTTTTTTACTCAAGTGGAAAGGAGCACTTTTTTTTCTGGTGAAAGGCAGGAGCATTAGAAGACACTGCAGAGGGACTTTCTCTATGTGCAGCACTCTTTATTGTGCTGGTCTAGGAAAAGCGAACAGCCACTTTACACCTGTCGTCATCATCTTGATATTTCACACAGACCGGACAGCTATTAGCTGAAAAGTGGATCCTGAAGTTTTGAGTTCCTGTTCTCCAGACCGCAATCTAACACCTCCTCCGTGTAGCAGTGAGGAGCTGATAAATATATTACATCTGTCCGCCTCTAAAACTACCTGCGTGTGTGTGGCTGTGCGCTGTGAGAACATGAGCACGAGGCACCTTGACAGGAGGTTTGTGCGTGACAGCATCACCAACACCTGGCCTCCCCCAGCAGGAAGCGGTGTATCTAATAATGAGAGAAAGTGTCAGGGACACATAAGGCGCATCCAGCTGAGAGCAGGGTATGAAGATGACCACAGACTTTGCGTGAGCCGCCGCCCAACCGTGCACGCACATCTCGTCTCTCTTTCCCTATACGGTAAACCACAGGAGAGGAAGCGATAATCACATTTTCTGTCAAACTGAATAGGTGATGGCAGCTCACGCACACACACACACACATACGGATGCACACACACACACACACACACACACTCAAAACAATACAGTGATGCAAATGTGGCTGTTTGTTTCTTTCATCAGCTGTCAGTGCATTTCAGGTTTCACTGGAGAAATAACTCTGTCCTCCATGGAAGGAACCCATGAATCAAACCCTGGTCATTTGATTGACAGCTCATTACCCTCCCTTTAATACAGACAACAACCTTGGAAAATAGAGGTAAAGCCGGCAGAATCACGTTAAATTTAGTATTCCAGCTGGGCTGAGACGCACTCGGGGACGCGAGCACAGAGGTTGACGATATGTGTTCTCTCACTTCTCAGTTCTCACGCCAGCTTTTGTATTCTGCGACTTTAATTTTCTCAAGATAAGAGATCAGATTAATGAGTAGCCTCCCATGACACGGTCTATATTTTTGTTAATAAGACTATAAAAAGAATCACTGACAACTTAAAAAAAAATTAATTCTCAGCCCCCAAAGCCACACAGTTATTCAAGGGCAAATCTTTGAGGCAGAATATGTCTGAAAGTGATTTATCACTCACTCTGACTTGAGTAATTACTCTGACTGTTCGTATGACTTGAGAAAAATATACGTGAGCTAAGCACTCGTTTTCCTTCACAGTGCATTTCAGCGCTCTTCCCGGAACCACTGAGGGCTACAGCAAGTCAAGGTCGAGGCATGAAGGGCCATCGTGAACTCTGTTTTGGTTAACCTTCATCAGATACACAGTGTTGTGCTGCCACTGTAAGATACTCAAGGATGCAGCAGGCAGTCTGAGGTTAAAGTATTTTGGGAGCTAACATTTGTTTGAATGAAACTTGAGGGAAGTTTTTTTTTTGTCTGACAAGCTGTGACATTGCTGCATGAGAAAAATGTCACATTTATTCAGGGTTTCAAACTAACGCACGCACACAAATGCTCAGTGAACACACGCAAACGCATGCCCTGCAACCTTCATTCCCTCTGCACAACAGTATCAGAGGAGTCTGAGAACTCCCTGTTCCCTGGAGAAGGCCCAGCAGCTGCCACATCGCCCACCTTATCATCAGAGTTCCCACCACCCGAGGAAAGGAAGGTCTTTCATGTGACTCTTATCAGTCAACCAGAGGGTAGAGAAGGAGGTGGGAGGAAAAGGAAGGGAGAGCTAGGAGGTGAGAGCCCCCACGGCGCAAGGCCACAAACCTGCTTTCCCATGCCCGCGTCTGATCGTCAGTCCTGCCAGGGAGCACCGTACAAAAACCGAGCGAGAAAGAGAGGGAGAGAGATCACACCTCACTTGGAGTGAGACATTCACATATAGAGGAGGCGAGGGAGGGAGGGAGGGAGGGAGAGAGAGGAAGCAGGAGACATGTCTAAAACTAGAAACAACCCGACGACCCTCACATCTCCCCTTTGCAACCCCTGCACAGCACGGGCACTGCATAAAGCTGGATATAGAAAGGCAAAGCCCTGCAGAGCTTCACATTTCCATTTCTATCACAGCTCTAGGTTGGTTCCTAGTTTTATTCCTAGTTTACCTAAAGTCAGCACATTTAGTTGTCGTTGATTTTACAGCACTAGCTGGAATACTGTGGGGACACAAGTTGAGGTCCTTGTGAGTCTAGACCGCTTTTTGGGAATTAGGTCAGGGGCTAAGGTTCGGTGGCACTGGCACTGAATGCATTAGGTCAATAAGTGGGGACTCAGTGGGGATATATAAACAGGTTTGTGTGAACATACAGTTTGCTTGCAACAGGAGTTACACACACGGTGGACCAGAGGAACGTTCGACAAAAGAAGCAATGTTGACATTTTTAGCATTCAGTGATGCAAAGGTGGAAAAAATTAGAATGCTATGAATCAAAATTATCAGCAATGTGGTACAACTTTGCCTTTCTGTCCCATGATCATCAGTGAAAAGAGAACAAAATGTTTGTCCTTCCTGATTTACACTCATGTGATTTATACCAAACACATGCTGATCAGCACCGACGCAGGGACTGTGTGTGCTTTGTTTGAGGCATTTTAATCGTTTAAATTTTCATCTTTGTGATGTTGAAATGACAACTAGCATATGAGAAGATAATTCATCAGCTGTACAGCTACACAATTCATTAGTCATGTTTTGATCTTAGAGTGCATCAACAGAAAATGCCCCATATGGGACGAAAGCTGTCAACATGTAAAATATATGACAAATAAGAGAGTTACTGCTATTTTGGGGGGATAAAGCAAATTTCCTGGAAGCATGGCTGGGCTACACAGCTGCCCACGGTGGGCCACGCACTCATGAAAACAGCAAATGCCCCACCTTCCAGAAATGACTTGTCAGACTTGCATTATTGTTGCAAAGGCAACATTGTTCCTGAATATGGTCACACAGCATAGTTTTACCTGCAGGCCTTCTGTAGCAGGATGTAAATGAGCTTTCACCATTTTGGCGGAAATCCCATTTTAATCCAATTTATGTTGAAGCATGTTTTTCTTTTTTATACACACAAGTCAAATAACAACTAATCTCCGTTTTCAGGCTTTCTTAACAGTGTTATGCTGCATTTCATTTCACACGCCTACACCTGGAGGAAAAGAACCTCGGGACTCAGTTCACTCACTGATTTAGAAGACCTGCAGCAGCCAAGTCAAAAGCCCAGAGAGGGCACGGTTGAAGGACGTGTAAACACTAAATATTTCATTCAGCAGAGGTTGATCTTTCATTGCCATATTAACGTGCCATTAACCCCGATCAAACCCTACAGAACCGTTCAACAGCGGTGCGCAACATTAAAGTGGTGGTGCTGCGCGGCAGCGCCGAGTGCCAGTCAGCTCAGACAATAGTGCCGTTTCACTCACTGTCAGCTCCCTGCCAAGCTCTGTAACGTCTGATTTAGTCACTGCGAAGCTTTATTACCCTCTCTGCAACATTACAAGAGAAGCTGCACGTGCTCATCTAAAGAGCAAAACAAAAACGTACAGAGTGGAACAACAGAAGTATCACTCAAATCAGTCTTCTCACTGCGTTGAGGGAGCTACTTCTTCACTTCATGTCTTTGTGCTACAGGTAATACCTCCAGTCATTTATATCTTATATTACACTTTAGGGTCTTGGCTGATGTCTTCAGTTTCAGTACGGGGACGGTTATGGCCTGCAGGCTCACCTTTGAGAAAAACAACTCAAGTGAGGACTCATGCACGCAAATGTGCCAGTGTGACTTTCGCTGATCCAGATTAACACCGACAGTATGTTGACAAAGGCAAAAAGGGGAATATGGCAAAATAGATTCTGATATCCTGTCTCCAAAACAACAAGACCATTACATAAGTGAGACCCTTAGCAGTGCTTAGTGTGTCCGTGCCACTAAATGGGCTTCACTAAATAAACAACTCATCAAAAAAGAATCTCACTTTGACGTGTAAATGGAGAGCTGCGTACGATAACTTAAAAAACATGAGCTTGATCCATTATGGATGCTATTAGACAGAATGCCAGTTAATGGCTGTTGTCAGCGGTTAAACAGATTCTGAATGTGCGTTCATTAAGAAACACGAGGCAAAGAGAAAAATCACTGTATGGTTTAAAGAAAATGCAAAATGATAACAACAGATGATACAACCTGCACTGACAAAGAGACAAAGATCTGTGTCTCAAATTTTAATTAAAAACAAGGTGACAGATGGTTAGAGAACATCAACGGTGCAAAAATAGCCCTGCAATTAATCTGCAAGACTATTCAGATGACTGTAGTTGCTTTTGTCAACTACCCCCAAAACCTCAGTCTTCCAGTATCCTGGTTATATTAAAGCATTCACATTTAAAAACAATAGTAAGGTATTCATATAACTTACAGGGAATGTTTGCACACCTCTTGTAGCCTGCCTTATCCATCTAACCGGGCCTGTATTGGATCGGTGACCATCCCCTACCAGCCCTTGTGGAAATGAATTTAATTGCGAAATCAATTTAATTTAGTTCAGTTTATATAACACCAAATCACAACAACAGTCGCTTTAAGGCACTTTATATTGTAAGGTAAAAAGCCTACAAAAATGCAGACCACCCCTTATCAGCCAGCACTTGGCAACAGTGGGAAGGAAAAAACTCCCTTTTAACAGGAAGAAACCTCCAGCAGAACTGATGGGCGGCTGATGGGAAGACAGAAGAGAAGACGCACTGTGAAACAGAGGAAGAGATGAATAATAACTAATGATTAAATCAAGAGAAGTGTGTAAACTCATACAGAAATTTTTGATCTTTAAATATATATTTTTTAAAAAAGTAAAAATCTACTCCATTCCTTTTAAGGTACATGAACAGGATGTGGAAATGTATAACGTTTGTCATTTCTATTGGACACTAATAGAAAAAAACAGTAATATTTTGAAAATGGTATGAATTAATGGGACTCTAAATAAAGAGTATAAAAATACATATATTAGCATATTAGAAGTTGTGATTATTGTAGGCTGTGTTAACTTTGCACTTCTTACCTCTGTGTTTAGAGAAACAAGCAGCCATACAATATGATGGGTACATATTTTATCAGGGTGTGGAGCCCAAAGCTTAATGTAGTTTTTAGGTGATTTTAATTTGAACTTTTGTTTTTGACTCTGAGAAAAGCTGTCAATTTTTGCCAGCTGTCTTAGGGATCTCCTTCCAGCACTGGTTGTCAGTGACTGTGGGTCTTTAATCATCTTTGAATACACAGACAAGGTGCCGCAGCTGAAGCAGAACAACAAAACCATCCTGAAGGGCAGGTGGAGTTCGTGTGATCACTGGTCTGTGGACCTGGGGAGCTGGTTTTGTGAAAGTCTCCTGAATGAAAGCCTGATTTTAGTTAGCAAAAATCATTTTGCTTCCACTGCTCACCAGATTCACCCTTTTTTATCTTTTGAGTTTTTCTTCGCCTCCCTCCTTTAAGGTTCAGTGAGTTTAAAAAAAACATATATGAAAATGCTACATGAGTTACAACTCAAGTCAACATATAATAAATTTGTTTGTTAGCCTAAAAGTTAATGTGTCTTTGGCTGAACTGTTAAGCACCCGCCTAACCTGAATAAAGACATCGTTCTATTCTGAGGAATAACAAAGCATCCTCCCGCTCCTCCTTCACAGAATCTTGTTTAGATTGGAGAGACAAGCGTGCTCAGCGGGGCCTGGGCCCTCATCAGCATTGCTGAACAGCAGGTTGGAGTGGGGTGGGGGTGGTGGTGGTTGGGGCGTGTACTAGGCCAGCCTCACTGGGAGCGACCTGGGGACTCGCAGCCTTTTGAAGTGGTAATGTGCCCGGACTCGTGGGAGGGCCGCCAAATTGAAATGTCTTTTGACAATGGCAGACAGCCACTGTTGTCATCTGATTGAGCCACCTTCAGGGAGAGAGAAAGAGAGGAAGACAGGCAGGAAGAGACTGGGAGAGAAAAGTGCAAGTCACAAGGACACAAAGAGGACGTCATTTCAAATTGATAGTTGAATTTAATTTCATAGGAATCACTGTTATTGGTGGCAGTGAGCCCAAAGGTATCACAGTGGTGACATGAAGCACTATCAGTGTCCCTTTTTACTGCTTGTCTAACTTTTTAATTGCATCATGTCCACTGACGTAAAATGTCTAGCTTTTTACACCAATATTTCCAGGAGAAATGTGGGAATGAACGGCTCATGAATGGAGAGAACAAAAGGAAGAAAAAGCCTCCACCAAACAGAGCTCATGTTTAGAGTTCTGCTCTCTCTGTCAGCAACCCTGTCAGAGCCAGTAAACAGCCAGAGAGAGAGAGAGGGAGAGAGAGAGAGGGGGGGGGGTGATGGTGTGGTAGGCAGCGTTATCTCCAGCCAACGGCATTAACTTATGAATTAGGAATCGTAGAGGGGAAAAAAGGCTAGCGGTCAAACAGCGTCTGGTTTCCATTACCTACTACAAACAGACACCTGCAGAGGCAATTTACAAAACATAGAAGCAGTAAAATTAAGCAGGAGACACTTATTTAAATGTCAGATTAGGGTCTGCAGTGAAAATGTTCACAGCCAGGGCTCAGAAGTGCATTTTGCCTCCTGCTCATTCTTATCCTTGACCATTCCTTCCCTCCCCTCTTCATCCTTCATCAATTTCCTCCTCCTCCTCCTCCTCCGCAGGCACAAACACACCTATGCAGAACAGAAGAGAAGAGCTGGCGTGGAGAACTTTTGGCCATGGATGCTTGAACTCACAAGCCCCCTATTGGGAACCAGGTGGCTTCGTGGTGGCCTAACTCCCGGGAGGATCTGGTTGCAGTGCTTGTCTCTCCACCCTGTGGCCTTATTCTGTCAGTCCCTGCTCCTGATGCAGATTGGGCCCCATTTGGGGGGGCACTAAGTCCCCCCCACCCTCCCTGTCCCCATCTGTTTCACTGTGTCTCCAGCATCATGCACCAAAGCACAGCACGGGGAAATGATGGGAGGAGAAGTTAAAATTTGCTAACTGTTGAGAGATGCAAAGGGAAGAGGGAGTATCAGTCTCACGAAAATCACGCATTTTCAGACCGAAGCAGATTTTTGGGCTTCGCTACTGAAAGCACTCCGACCTTGAACAAGTGCGCTTCAACACAGACATCACTGTGAATTAATTCAGCATGGTGCTACTTAATTACAACAAAGCTTCTGGGCTTTAACCAAAAACAAGGCAAGCAAGTGTTTGTCCAGGAGAGTGTATGAGGTTATTACACTTGTTTTGAAGTTGACAGGCAACAGGAGAGGTCCAGCAAGTATCTGTGTCCTGGCTGAAAAAAAGTCTCAGATATTTAATTTTTAAATCATTTTTTTAATGTTTTGCTGCTAGTAAAGCAAATCCTGTTGTGTAAAAGTTAGATAATCACCTTTTGAAAAGGGTTGAATTTTTGCATAAAATAGGGTTGAATTGACTTCAGTTTAACAGTTGCCATGGTGATTTTATTTGTTTCACTTCATTTTTTCTTCAAAAGAATTCCTCTTAGTTAGTTAGTTAGTTTTAGTTTTTTGTTTTGCCGTTATTAATCGAATTTTTTTTTGCCCACTTCCTCATCCATGTACTGAGGGAAAGGTGACCAAATTGTCGGTAACTGGGACTACAGACATTTCCTTTGCTTTTGATTTAATTAAATTTTGTTTTGTTCGAACAAAATATCCTTTTCCCCTAAAGATTGGATTTTCTTTTAATCAGCATTTGCAGTAAAACTCACACACTCGCAGTTAGAGAGGAAAATGTTTTCTTAATGGTTGTTTTTATGATTATATTTAGCAGAAATGTGTATGTTTAGTAAAAAGGGGATTTTAAGTGGGGTTTGTTATTTGTAGATATTCATTCAGTAACCATAAATGTTTGGTGGTTTGCTGGTGACTCTGTGGTGTAGGCCTGCGAGGAGACACATAACCAGTCAAAGGGCATTGCAAGCCCAAGTGATTTTGAAGGTTGCCTCGTGAAGAGAATCTGGTGTCAAAACCTGCACCCAATCAAAAAGATGCAGATCCACAGTTGGTGCGGTGACCTCTGAACTAAGGGAGCAGCTGAAAGATGGCCTTCATTCTGTTTAAAAACAACTTTTTTGTTTTAAATTTCATCAGAATCAGAATTAGAATACCGGAGAAGAAAAAAACAGGAGCAATGCTTTCCAATGTAAAAATATCTAAACACCTTTAAATACTTCACAGCCTTTTCAGTTTTATTCCTTTCAATTTTTTATATATCTTTTTCTCCTTCCATTGGCATGTTTTTGTCACATTATACAGTATTTTTCATCTGTTTTGTGTTAATATCCTTGACTACAGGGCCAAATTACAGAGAACATTTTCCCCAAGCTAAAAATGATGTATTAAAAATAAAAGAAAGAGAGAGAAAAGAAAAAAGTAGCATAGCCCAAGGCTAACTCTGAACTAATTCTGACAAATGACATAACAACGCACACACACAAAAGAGTAACGAACGTCTCTAAAATTGCAGTTTTAGAACAATATTGTCAAGTGAGTCATGAGATGGTAATGAGTTTTCAGAGAGTGCAGTAACCTGAAAATAAACTGAAATGAGCACTCTGTCAATTTTATTTGTCCAAAGAAAATCCTGAGTCGGACTGACAAGCTATCAGAATTACTGGGCGGCTCAGAGAAGCGTCTCAACTCCGATGCTGATGTGTACTGCACTGAATTTTTACACTAATGGACCTTTTCTTATATATATTGCCACACTCTGTTGCATTCTCCCAGTAAAATGTTCCTGTAACTTTTGAATTCTTCCAGCAGGCAAACATCTGCTGGAGTTTCCAGTCAACCATGCTTTTTTTGATTGAAAAAGGAGCCTTAATGTGCCCAGAGTTGATGTGATATCATATCTACTTAAGATAGTTGAAATGTACACTTTTTGTTTTGTTTCAGTGAAGCTATAGTCTCACTTTCTCAGATGAATCTCTTACCATGCTGACTTAGTGGTTGTGCAAATTTAAAAGTCAGGGGTTCTCCAAAATCAGCTGGACTCTGGATTCTTCGTCTGACCTGAACTGTGCATCTTTGCTGATTTGATGAAAGCCCAAAAGAGCTTTCTTTACGTGTGTGTGTGTGTGTGTGTGTGTTTCATTTCTTTCCCGCTCTGGCTTAGAAGGAGTGTTTTCTGCCCAGTGTTGCAGGGTCCTGATACCCCAAGTTTGTGTTCCACAGGGTGGTGGGAATCAAAGAGTGGGTACTGGTCCATGTGTGTGGGCTTCCGGTAAACTTCAGTGTTAAGGTTTCCATTTCCCTCAGTGTGCACAGCTCAGTCCAGAAACAGCAAACTATTATCCTTTGTGTCTTCCCTGGTGAATTTATGTTTCTATCCACTGAGTTGATGTGAGCAGTGAAGGCTTCTCCTTCTTGGGTTTGGATTTTGATGTGAAATCCTTGTAGCCACGTATCTGTACCAGTGGCTAGGTGCTGCCCCTTTAAAAGAGCCAAGTCCTTAACTTTCCACTTCTTCCATCTAAAGGTTGGCCACAATAGGTGACACCTGGGAGCCAATGGCTCATCCATAGTGTCCATGCACTCTGGACACTATGGATCCAGTGTAAGTCTCTGGACCATGTTGGTGAAGTCGGTGGGTTTTTTGATATGATGTGGTGCATTCCCCACAAGGGGCAGTAGCATTGTAGGTGGCTGACTTTATACTGCTTACAATGGGTATGAATGGGGGTCCTTCTTTGCAGTGCTTTGGAACACCATACATACAGGGTATAGCATCCCCTGGGCAGATGGTGGTATACAGGGCGGTCAGTGATTTTATCCTTTACAAGCTGTTGTAGGTAACTGATGACTTTGTTTTTGTAGATGCTTGTGGGGTCTCGTTTTAAGGCTTCATAGGTATAGTTGTCCCTGAGGAGTGTAGTCATTTTTGTGTGATAATCTGTTGTGTTTAGAACAACAGTGCACCTCTCCTTGACAGCTAGTAATATGGTGATGTTTTGGTATTTGCTCAGGGAAGCGACGGCCTTCTTTTTTTGTATTGTGAGGTTAGACGGAGGAATGTTTGCACTGGAGAAGGTAGCTAAAACATTTTTATACTCATTATGTTCATTATGATGGCTGTTCTACTCATCCCTTTATTTTAGCAACGTAAAAGCTGGCTGTTGTCCCTCACCAAATAAAAGAAAAAAACAAAATACAGTCAAAGGCTGCAGGCTTAATGTGAGCTTATAATGACGGAGTGAAATCTAACGTATTTTCTTTCTTTCACAATCACTGTTCAAACATAACTTTGAAAACGAAATAGAAGAAAGGAGTTTCTCCTTCCCTATTAAAAAGCTGGAAGTTAGACAAGGCTAAGTCACTCCATAATACTGCCCTTGCCTCAGAAAGTACAGTCTACCTAGGATGTAACAAGGGGAAGCATTTCTTGTTTTTCCACAAAATTAGCATGAAATTAAGTGGGAATTACAGTTACATATGCAGTACTGAAAATTACTTACAGAATGTAAAATTACATTGTAATTTCAAATAAAATACAATGAAATTCAATATAATGGCAGGGGAATTGGGCCCTTAGTCACAGATCCTGTTATAAAGTAATCACTTGAATCTTGCTTAAAGACAACTTTCCCATCTGACTAGAGACACCTGACTAAAGCATGATGATAGTTTATTTTATGATGCACATGCTTACAGTAGTGTACATCTAGAGGTAATTTGCATTTTTTCCTACAAAGACATAAAAACTGCACAGTAGGTAGTATTTTTGAGACAAGCACTGTGTTTACAGAGTGCACCTAACCTCTGTTTTCTCCTAATGAACATGATGGATTTCCCAAATTGCCAATTTAAGCTTAAAGACAACTACAGGTGTTTGTTGTGTTGTGATTCTGGAAACATCATACTCTCACCCTGTCGAAGTGTCAAAATGTAAAACCTCGTTTCGCCTTCTGAGAGAACCTGCTCCTGCTCCGCGGCAGATGTGTTTAGATGAACAAGCAGCTTTTGTTGCCTTTTTTCTGCAGAGTGAGACATTTCTGCTTAACTCTGCAAATTCGCTCTTTTCAAACAGAACACTCTGCAAGAATGGGGAAAAAAGAAGACGAAGAAAACAAGAGTGGATTTTAAAAGCCGCATGTTAAAGTACACCCAATTAAAAGCATGGAGGCCCTCGTGAGACATGGTGGGAATGAGTTTGACATGTTGATGTAGAGGGAACTGCTGGAGTATAGAGTACACTTGTTTGCCTTGTTTGAAAAGCCTTTTAAGTAGAGGATCCTGTACCTTAAATCACTGCAAGTAAGGCACATATTGATAAGAGAAACTGATAACTGCATATTTGACAATCAGAGCACTAATACTCCACAGCCCGTCCGACCTTGACTGAATGCTGGTGTGGTTATCTCACCCCCCCCCCCAAGAAAACAGACAAAAATGCTGAGCTACCAGAACCTCTCAGTTCACCTCAGTGCAGTATGACTCCTTGCACTGTATATACTTTAACCCTTACCTATAAGTTATTTGCTTTAAAACAAATAGACACTATTACATTATATACTTACAGTGACCTCAGGCTGCTGCCAGTCAATGTTTGAGACTGCTGCCACCAAGTGGTGGTGTGGAGGATTAATGTGTCTGACCAGTTAGAAACAGTTTCAGAACTTGGATGTGGCTAAAACATCCATCCATCCTTTCATTCTCTTCCACTTATCCTGAAAAATAATGAGAAGCAACTTTATTAAGTGACAAAAAAAGTGAAAAAGGTTACTTAACAAAGTTTTTTCTCATTACTTTTAAGTGTTGCTGGAGTCTCTGTGTAGTTAGATCCTTATCTTCTCCATGCACCTTGGAAGTCGGTGAAGTTGTGCCAGAAATGTGTGTTACTTCCACTTATCCTTATCAGGGTCATGGGTGGGGTTCAGCCTGTCCCAGCCACTATAGGGTTAGCGGTGGGGTACACCCTGGACGGGTCGTCAGTCTGTTTTCTTGTGGCAAAAACACATTAGAACATAATAGCTGCACAGTTCAAGTAAAGATGATCAAAATATTTTTGTTGTTTTTGTTTTTTGTGAACACTAGTTGATAAAACACCAAATATCATTAATCTGTTTTTCTTAACTGCTTATCCTACTAGGGCCTATCTGTGCTGGGGCAGGGTACAGCCTGAAAAGGGTCATCAGCCAATCACAGAGTCAACACAGAGATACAGATAATCATTCAAACTCACACCCAAACTTATGGTGAGTTTAGAATCTAACTGCTATATCTCTAGACTGAAGAGCCAACCCATTGAAAGCTTCGCTTCACTCCAGGAGCTGTGACGCAATGGTGCTAACCAAATGCCCTGCCATGCAAACCCTTTCATCAGAAAAAGTCATTGATTTATTGTTGTACTAATGTATTTCTTAATGATTTATCTATATCCATTTTGATGAATATAGATTCCTCAGCTGCTACCAAGAAAACAAGAAGCAAAGTAATTGGTTAGTCTCAATCAAATGTCCAGACCTTTGATGTGCATGGCACCGTGGACTCATTAACTTCTCATGACATCAAATTTATACAACTTAAATACATAAAATATAAAGAGAGAGAGAGAGAAAGAGAAAAAAGAACCCTCTCCACATCAGAACATAGCTGATGATTTGAAGACGTGATTCAGAGCCATGAAAGAAAAAGAGTGGATTTAATGCTGCAAGATAAATGACTCCTGTCGCTATGCGGCATATCAGCTTCCTCAAACACTGAGTTGGGTCAACACAAATTTATGCTCTATTAAAAACGTCATACACACACAACAAGGCTGAGACTCAACACTGAGATGCTTCTAAGTAACTTTCAGTGCTCATTAGCGGCATTTTTGCCAGACATTTTTTTTTCAGCTACGTTGGGATGTGAGGTGACCTCAGCTGGTCCAGGGTGCTCATTTAAAGATAGATCTTTCTTTACCAAAACGTGTGATATACGACTGCTGCCCACAAGCGCTGCAAACACAGTGGTTCAGAGAAAAGAGAGCAGTTTCATCTTCAGCCTGGTGCACCGGCCTTGACATGCCATAACACTCCCTCAGCTACACACCACACAACCTGTGCACGTGTGTGTGTGTGCGTCAGCGTCTCACTTCAGCACACCCTGAGAGTCCTTGTCTAGAGACCTTGAGTTCTAAAAAGCACGGGGGCCTCTCTTCTGGGAGAGGGAAAGAGAACGAAAAAAAAAAACCCTGAACAGATAAGAAACTTTTCCACCATCAGGAACAGGGCGTCCTGAATATTTCCCTTCTTCCGTGAGCTGCTTCTGGCGTCCAGCTTGTGTCAGATAGGAGATAATAACTGTAACAAGTTCACTCGTAGCTGAAAGATTTGGAGCAAAACAAGACAAAGTATTTTTGCAGAAGAAACCAACCTTTGTATGCCACTGTACTGTAGAATTTGTTTGTTTGTTTTTTTTTCTGTGTCTACAGGCATCTTCCCAGATGTGTCGCCATGGCTTGAAACCAAAGAGGGAGGAGAAGTGCTGAGTGAGCACGCACAACAGCTACTCTGTCTTTGTTAAACATCTTCAAGGTCCCTGTGGAGGGATAAATGGCCAACAGGAGGTGCTTTCCTGGGAGACATGCATGGAGATCTATACGGGGTAAGTCCTCTTCACGCCTTCCACGCATTTTATAAACTTAATCCTTTAATTAAAACTACATCTTGGCAACTATAAAGCGTATGACTGCTGTATGTGCATTTTATTTCGATATTACAGTATTTTTAATACCTGGACGTAATGCAATTTTAGCCAGTCAGACAGGAGAAGAATATAAGAGTCATTTCTTGTGTTGTGCATCCAGTCATGCATCTTTATGCCTTTTGTCATCCCTGCCCTCCAGGTTCCAGTGTCCAGAATCGGGGCAGTGGGGCTAGTTGCACTCGCTGTTCCTTTTTCCTATGCACATACTTCTTTGAGATTTAACTTTAAAGAGGCATAAGGCATGGGAAAATGGGGCTGCAGAGGTATTCCACCAGGCAGACAGCCATTTCATTATCTTCTCCGCATGACAGCTGACCTCAAAGTGTGCATTCGCACACTCACTCTCTCACACACACATACATTGGAATTCCAGCCTGTCTTGGGCTTACAAAGAAAATCTGCAAAGCACAGACTGTGATACACTGGATGCAGGTATTTTTATGCCCCTCTGATTATTATTGATTTATTTATTAAAGCGCAAATTTGATCTTAATCACATGTGTTTTATTGCATTTCTGTGACATTATTGTTCATGTGTGTTTGCCCTGAATATTTGCTGAATAAAGAAAGTTGGGCCATTAATCATTGGATTTGAAGTATTTGCATGCACTGTACGTTTTTGTGGTATTGGACACTTAAATCATACAGTACAGACTTTTACATAATAATAACTAGTCGTGTTTTTTGTGGCACAAATGACATGAGCTCATAAAATCTCAGTATTGCTGATTTCATGCGATAAAAGAGGACCTTTTTGTGCTTTTTATAAATCTTTCCATCATTTTTGCTTTTTCACTCTTCAAAACATTAAAAGGTAGCAAAAAAAAGCAAAATAGCATTTCTCTGGTTGAGGTGGAACTTGTTTTGACTATAAATACAATTAGGTGGTGTAGTGCAGTGGTTCACAGGCCCACTAAAAGGGTCATAAAAATCAAAGGGGCCGTAAAATAATTAACAGTCCGGTCTTTAACAATATACCTGCCAAGTCTGAGATAGATCAAATGAGCAGGGAGAAAGAGAAGACACTCATACGGGGATTTCCTCAGAGACACGAGAAAGTGGATATTTTAATAAAATAACCTGAAAGATTTTGATGGAGGAGGGTTGCTCTTTACTATAGCTATAACTATAGTGCTTTTTATTACTTTTTTGTAAGAGGTCACAAGCCAAAAAGGGCTGAAAGTGTCATTTGACCAAGTGGTAACAGCATAGTTTTAGTGCTCCAAGGCATTCATTATTCCAAAATATTTTCTGTCATTGCATGTATTGATGCTGGCAGTGGAGAGAACTGTCTAATGTGTCAATCAAAAATCTCCTATAGGCGCTCGCCGCAGTGGAGATTTGTAGAATGTGAAGGCCACAACCAATTCATGCTAATCAAACTGCTGAACGGCCCTTCTTACTCAGTGGAGGGAAGCAAGCTCGTCCATCAGAGAGGAATGTTTGCTCATAGCATAGCGGCACTGAATCGATTCGCTGTAGTGCTGCCCTGTAAAGTGCTGGGGCTGATAGAGCCAGACCATGCCATCTAAATGCCACCCACAGCATCACATGGACACTTCACTGTAAATGTAGTGAACTTTAAAAGGCAAAAAATATGATTTCTAGGGGCTGGTGCCATTCATGAGAGTCAAAATCTGGGTCATGACATAATTAAGCATATAAGAGGGGTTTTTTTAAAGTATGTGCATCAAACGTTTTTGCTTTTATTTTGGAATGTGTTAAGCTGTGAAGCACTGTAATAATGATAGGCTTCACCTCCTTGGCCTCAAACTTAAAGAAAATTAAATGAAACATTTTGACCTTTTTTAAAGCTTTACTTAAAAACTAATAATTATGAACCCTTGGTATTTTTCAAAGGGGTTACAAACCAAATGTGTCAAGCACATTTCATTAGTAAAAAGTTGTTCTTTTAGTGTAAAAGTAGCTGTTTCTTGTGTAGGTTTAGGGAAGCGGGTAAAATTAGCTGGAGTTCTTGGATAAATGCATTAATAGGACTCCTATCAGTCTATCTGCAGCCACTGTTGACACCTCTTCACCTATTTACTCACCTTTTTCAAAAGGTATCAGGGAAACACTCATTGTCATTTAATTCACCACATCGTTGCCCTCTCACAATGGATCATTGATTGATGTCGATGTCTCAACTAGGAACTATCCCTGCTAATGCTGCAGACCGAGGCGTTCCTCTGTCTGGAGGACTGAACAGAGGCACAGCATAAATAGCGGTCCAGTAAGCCTTTAAATGAATGTGTCCTTCTCATTATTCTAGTTACTGATGCTTGCAGGTCTAATCATCTCTTTTTTCATAATTGTGCCTCCTGGTGCGGAATGACAGCATTTATTTTCTTTGGTGATTGTTTGTGTGCGCTGGCTTTAGGCCCTGCCAAATAACTAAGAAAATCCTGTGTGCTGCTGAATGTAGAGCCAACCAATAATCCACATACATCACGAGTCTGATCACCAGGAGTTTCTTTTAAATATGAGGAGTAGATTCTAGAGTTCAGATGATAGATTATAGATTCGTTTACCAGAAAACATCTCAAAGAGTTCAGATCAGGAGAGATTAACTTCCCATTATTAGCAAAGTATAGAGAAGAAAACGTGGCTCATGATTGGAAGCACACCATCTGTTCAACATGGTGGACACATTGTTATGACATAGGGCTGCCACTGGTGTTTATTCTGAATGGCTATAGTCTCTGCTCAGATACAAGCAAATACTGCTAAATGAATCAGACAGCAGTAAATGGATAAAAACCCAAAGATTACTGCAAAAGCAACTCACGAGTTTCTTAATGCAAATAAATATTTGATATTCTCCAACAATTAAGTCAGCCACCTGATCTCAGTCTAACAGATCATGCTTTTTAGTTACTGAAGACAAAACTGAAGCCACAGAAACAACTGCAGCAAAGGCCTATTGCCGAGCATATGAAGGAAGAAAAAACAGCATTCAGTGAGTTCCATGGACAGACTTCAGGCAGTTACAGACTCCAAAGCATCTTCATCCATGTATGAAACACATCGTCACATATTTAAAATAATGCTAGTTGGTCCCATGAGTTCTGAACCTCTAGAAATGGGGTCCTGTGGACAAAAAACAGTTCTGCCTTAAAGCTCAAAGTCTGCCCTTCAATCACATTTTGGTTGCCTGATTTCAAATCCGCTGTGGTGACGTACAGAGGCCAAACTGCAAAAAACTGCCCCTGTCCAAATACTTATGGACCTAACTGTATTTAGCTGGAGCCAACTAATGACTTTAAGGTGAGCCAATATACACCTTTGGCAGCCTCAGTGGCGCCTTCCCTCTGTCTTTCAAGTAAGTGCGAACAGCTGAATGGTCATACAATAGATCTCAATGAAGCTCAATGATCTCGCGGTTAGATCCGCTCTGATATCCCTTTGAACAAGTAAAATCTACAACCAGCGGAGGACAGGCTCAGCGTGGAGCAATGCCAGCGGCAAAAGCAGGGGACAACAACTTCACGTCGTTGCATTTACAAGACGGAGAAGACAGACGGGCCTGTCATTGTCGCTACATGTTCTGTATCAACGAGGATGTTAGAAAACTGCCCAGCTGCTTGTCAAGGCTGGGAAACCAGGAGAGGAGGGGAGTGAGAGAGGGGCACTGATAGAAACACTGCAGTATGATGAGGAGAAGCGCACTGAACTGCACACTTTGTTCCTGTTGAAATAAATGGCAACACACAGGATGGTTGAATTGTGTGACATTCAACCATTTTGTTATTGTGTGCTTTTCATCCAAACTGAAAACAACAGCTTCTACACGACACACTGTCTCACCCCTCCCCCGGATATCTATCAGGGCTTAGCCAAACCTTTAACCTCTCTTCTCATTTACAAACTTTTATTCATGATTTTACATTCTTCTAAAATGTTACATAAATGTGCCCAAAATCTATGTGAATTTTTAAGGTCGTGGTTTGTGTTTTACTTGTTTAAGTGTGCGCATGTAAAATGACGATCTATGAACCTGAAGTCGAAAACAGAAAAAAACCCATCACAAGCAGTTTAAAGACTTTAATTCTGTTTTATTTTTGCCATAAACCATAAAAACTTGCAGCAAGTTTATTTCCATTATTTGAATGATACTTACAACATCAAAACATACCCAGTGCAGTGCTTCAGACATAATAAAAGCAATTATATTCACAACTTTTAAAATCTCTCTTTTAGAGAGAGCAATGAGGGGAGGAATATCTAGATTCTAGACAGGAATTTGGGGGATAAAAGTTCTGGGAGCTCAGAAGTAGTTTGGCGGCGGCAGAAGAACGGGGTGGGAGGGGTGATGGTGCAGAGGTGCGGGGAGCGGGTGCAGTTGCGGGTAGAAGCCGCAGCTGGCGGGGAGCTGTCCGGTGAGGAATGGGTGCTGAAACAGCATCGGAGGCAGAAGAGAGGTCTGCACTGTCAGGAACTCCGTCCTTCTGTCCTGGACCTCCCTTTTTAGTTTCATCCTCCTGTTCTGGAACCACGTTTTCACCTGTGAGATGCAAAAAAGGCCATAAGGTACTATCCTTTACGCACAAACACAAAGCAAAGGGACTTTTTGTGATGTTTATATAGTCTTTGAAACAGATTTACATTTACTGAATTACATCGGGTAACTAGATGGCAACATAGTAATAAAAGTCTTTGTCAGCTTGTGCTTGTGGAAAGCTTTGCAGTGCCACCGAGGAGGCCTTGAGGAAAGCATGCATGTAACATACTTGGGTTTCAGAAAGATTCAGCTCCTCGGCGATTTTCCTCCGCTGCGTAGCACCCAGGTATTTCTGCTTGCTGAAAGTATGCTCCAGTTTGCTAACTTGTTCGGATGTGAACTTGGTCCTGAGTCTCCTCTGCTGGGTGGCCTCCCCCTCGCTGTCATCTCCCACTTCACTCTCGGACCCAGAAGAGTTGTCGCATCTGTCTGGGGGGAGAAAGATGAGAAGTTGAATTCATTTAGTCAAAAATCAATACGCACACAAAGGCCCTATCAACAGCAGCTCTTAAAACAAAAGGTTTATCTGTGAACTTACTGTTTGGCGATGTTGCAGAGTATCGACTTCTTGATTCCTTTGTAAATTCCACGATTTCACTGATGTCTCGCGAATGAAGCGCGGCATCCTTTGTCCGTGGAGTCATCTCCTCATAATAACTCCTGGCAAGGCACTCAACAGAAAAGTTAGCCATAGTGGATAGAAGCAGCGGTTGAAGCAGTATGTGTTTGTATGGATGACTCTTGGCCGCTATATAGGAGGGGCACACTTCTTTGTTTGCATATGCAAAGCGATCTCACAGGGACAATGGGGACTTGATGGCGGTTGTAATTGAGGTTAATAGAGGCAGGATTCTACTTTTTCTCAGGTCGTGCTGGGATGCCCTGGCGCCACTGAGTCTGACTCTCATTTACCTGGCATTTCAAACTGAATGATGTCTGCATAAAGAGTATCATGTCTGTATCCGCCACTAAAGGCGATGAGAATAACTATAAATGTGGGAGGTGTGACTTGTTTAACCGCCTTCGGTCAAGAAGAAAAATACATACAGTTACGCAATGTTTCCATCAACTACCCACCACCACCACCATCAACTTATCAACCATCAAAACACACACACACACACACACACACACACACACACACACACACACACACACACACACACACACACACACACACACACATATATATATTGTTATATTTTTTCAGGTGATCAAGGGTGTAGGTGGCTCTTTAGCGCATGTTGTATGCGCATTGAGCAACCTGGTGATGATGCCTTTGTCAGGGTGGGACCGGGTGAGTGTGTGTGTGACTGTAGTCAGAGAACATCGACAGAAAGTGAGAAAGTTTCTTTGATCTTTGCTGACTGAGATGTTTGCCTCGGGCCAGCTTGAAACCTCACACAGCAGGGAACCTGCAGGTTGTTGTTTTGCATTTTTGCCGAGCTTAATTCAAAACATTTGAGCATTTATAGCACGTTTATATGAACCAGTGAATTCCTTCGTTCTTACACAACATGGGTTATGAATTGAAATGTCAAAAAGAGAAAAAAACTGTCGTAAATTTACGAGTTTAAAGAGGAGCCCTCGACCTCCTCATTGAATTATCTCAGACTAGTTTCGAATCGAGCTCACTATCTCCAGATGTCATCACACAATCAGGTTTTAACCTCTAGATCCCTTGGCCATACAAAGCTCCAGACTCTCTGGAGCCAGGGCGGAGCCCCAGTGGTAAGTGTAAACTCTTCAATGAGAGGCCTAATTAGGACTAATTGTTAACCATGATCTCCCCGTTACCTTGCATTTGAAGTGCAGTAGTGGGGACAAACATGTTCAGTCTTTAATTACAGGATGGTCTTTTGTTATAAATTTGACCTTTGTAGCAACAAAAACAAGAAGAAAGTGACGTCATTTAGGGTTTCCAGGACACGTTGTGGAATCCTGATTTAATCTATTGTTATTTGTGTATATGGTCAAATCAGAGGAGATACAGTGATGCGATGTGACCTTTAGCCCCCTTTTGTCATTGAGTCCTTCCAGACCCGCCCTCCTTTATGATGAAAGACAGGATGAGCTATTTATGTGGAACTAATACTGCAATAAAGATGTATCATCAGCTTAATCCTTATAATATGGACAGAGATAGAAAAAACAAAGAAGTCAACTGCTGAAGCTTAAGGGATAAATTTATTAAAAATAAATAGATGTTTCTTTAATTACATACAAAAACTTTTCATTGTATACAGATATTTAAAATCACACAAATAAAAAAAACAACTTTGATTGCGCATCTTCGGCTCATTTGTGTAAAGAGAAGTCTCTAAAGTGACAGTTCCTCAGTAGAAATGTGGGTGGTGTATCATTGTTCGATGAGGGTAGTGAGGAGGCATGTGCTGATGGTGGAGCAACTGCGGGACAGGTAATGAGTAAAAGGGATGGCCCGTAGGAGAGTAATGGGGTAGATGTCCATACATGCTGTGGTACTGAACCGGAGACAGAGGCTGAAAAATGACCGGCGGGACTGGGGGAGTGAGATAGTCTTGGAATTCCCGTTTCAGCTTCATCCTTCGGTTCTGAAACCAGGTCCTCACCTGACACAACAAAAAACAAAAACAGTTCAGTCAGCATCCGCAGCACTGAGCAAATTGGAGATGTCTGCGTCTTCATAAATCCAAAATGTCAAAGAGTTTACTGGCGCGTCTCACCTGAGTTTCTGTGAGGTTCAGCTTTTGTGCCGTCTTCTCTCTCTCCCCGGAATCCAAATATTTCTGTTTGATGAATATCCGTTCCAGTTTTTTGATCTGCTCGGACGAAAACTTTGTGCGAACTCGGCGTTGGGGTCCCGCGTCTTTTCTCCCCTCGTTCCCCTCGTCCACGGAGAGTCTATCCGGGGAAACCCGGTCGCTCTCATACCCGCAGAGGTACTCGCTGACGTCACAAACTAAAAGAAGGAAAACCGTTACAAACTCATCTTCTGCGTAAAGCTCGACTATGCTGTTTAAAGCCTGGAGATGTTGGGTACTTACTCGGTGGGGTGCAGCTTGATGAATCCAGTGGCGAGCACAGTGTTGAGTCCTCGGCCCCGCAGCTCTCCGCTGGCCCCGAGTGTTCGAAGCGTTTAACTGCTTTGGACTTTATCTGCAGGTAACCTTTGCCAATGGGCGGTGGGCTTGGCTGCACCATGCAGGGAATGTGAGGTTTGCAGGTAAGGGTCGTGTCCATGTCAGCACAGTGCCCCTGAATGTTATTGTGATGGTTCTGGGCCAGCCAGTCCACAGAAAAGTATTTCACCATGTTCATAGTGGAGCTGTGACATGTAAATCCGCCAAGTTTGAGAGGGCCTGTGCTGGCCACGGTCGGCTTTTATTGGGGGTCAGCCCCTAATCGTATTTGCATATGTAGGGACCCTTGTTAATGCCTGATCTATTCCAATGATTGTGGGATAATGACTTTACATATCCTGTGAGTGTGTCAAGACCTGGCGCCGTCTAGTCTGTGGAAACATTTGAGCCCTTGCATTTCTCTGAACTCAAAGTGAAATTAGGAGCCTTGCTACTTGTATAAATATAGTTGATATGATATTTTGTTAATATTTCAGCTGAAAAAAACAAACATTAAAGGACCCATGTTGTTTCTAACAGGCATTTTGGCGCTAAATCAGGTTGCTGCGCGTGAAGACAGTAGACTAAGCTACAGCTCAGTTTTCCTTTTAGATAATACCATTAGATTCATTAAGTCAGGATTCACAGTGTATGAGCTTTAGCAACTTTCACTTTAGGTGATTAAACATTGTTACATTTTGGAACCCTTTTTATTACTTTTACAGCACATGGAATTTGAAGTTGCCCAATTCTCTTTAAATTATGACAGTTAACCCAAACCGCTTCCCACACTTTAGTGATAATTATATTACGCACATTATAATTATTCTGCACTAAAGTATATTTCGATACTGATATTTGTGTAAGTGGGTCTTCATTACTTTCAGTTAAGTAGTTTCTGAAGAAAATGAAAACATGAATATAAACGATATAAAGTAATAAAAATGGAAAGACTGTTAAAACAAATTGGGTACATTTTCAGTTATACTTAGTAGCTGTTTCTGACCATTTTAAGCGCAAAACATAAACAGTTATGGCGCTTTGTTAAGGAGGAAAGGTGTATTTGCTCAATTTCTCATGACAGTTCCATTTGAAATCACAGGCTGGGCCTCTGAGCTCCCTGCTTATCCAGTTTGCTAACACGATGGAAGCGTAAACAATAATTCCCTAAGAGACGTCTGATAGTAACCAGGCAGAAAGCAACATTTAACAAACAAGATGGTGTGGGCAGCACCTAAATTTGGGGAGCCATTTCTAACGCTCTCGTCACATTTGTGCCTGTAACCCTCAAGCTCCCACTGCAATCAGATGGAGAACACAATGGTCTCCAGTGGTTTCATATTGACATGTGTTTGATACCCCGGCCAGCGCTGGCGCCAGTTACCCAAGAACCAGCGCTTGGCACAGGCACTTCAAACATTACAGATCAAAGGCATTACAGTAGCAACACAATTAAGGCCGATTGTCGCCTCGTTCACATGCAAATATGCCAAAACAAGCTGCGAGGAAGCTGTGGAGAGGGCGAACAGGCCAGAGAAAAGAATTCAACTGATCCCCACACATAGATATTAAATATAAAAATAAGTACTTCTAAAGGGTGTTTACTATCCAAACGCTTTCCAGTAGGATAAGCTTTTACTCGCTGGTGTAGTCTACTATCTAGTAGTTGAAGAATGACAGTCCTGCGTCATGTCAGCTAGGTGCCAAATAACCAGACAGACAGCTTTCCGAGAGAAAGCGCCTAACCTGTGGGACTGGCTCTCTGCTGAGATATCTCCACAGGCAGCAGCTCGGTGACAATGCCGCTAAACTGATCGTTTAGTTATATAACAAAGCAGATAAGAGGCTGGTCCTAGTTGTCTCCTTTATCGGCAATCTGTCGTTGTGAAGGCAGGAGTCCATTCAGTCTTTGCGGTCTCTTTATCTCCTCAGCTTTGAAGATGCGCCCCGATCGCGTCAGATAACAATGAAAAAGGCCCGGGACCTCGCCTGCACGCTGAGCCTGTTTCCTCAGCTCTGCCTCTGTGTGTCCCAGAGCAACAGCCGCACTGACTATTCATTTTTTTTCTTAGTGGGTCACTAGCTTGGATAAAGTCACTCAGCTGGTTTAGTTTATTCTTGAGCAGCTGGAGCATCAATCTTTGTTTAAAAAAACTCACACAGGAAATAAAGGCATTTAGGACCTTCTGGTTTAAATGAAGCCTTTAGTCATCAGACCCTGGATCACTGGTGGGATAACTGTTTAACTACCCATGACACTCTATTGCCCAATTACCCAGTGGGTAATAGGTGGGCTGCAGTGTGTTACTGAACCATATATCCTATTACTGGGATTTTTTTTACTGGAAAAATCCTAAATAGAGTAAAAAGTGAGAATTTTTTTCAGTTAAATGTAAAGCAGATGTATGAAGTCTGAGCACCCCTAAATTATGCCTCAACAGTCTTACACTCCACCACAGTCTCTTGCATGCTTAAAATCCCACTGAGCTTATATTAGATTTGCTTTGAACGGATGACATGTTTCCGATATCCCCAGACGTCCATACGAGATGTCAGAGACAACAGCTGTAGGACACAGTTCATCACAAAGGATGCTCATAAATATCTGAATATTTGTGCCTAAAAAAAGGATTAAAATGGAATTTCAGTGCCCTCCGGTTTGCAGGATAGCATACTAAAAACTGATTTGCCAGTGAATGACTTTCTGCCAAAATTAATGGAGCACAAAACATGAAACATTTCGTTTTTTAGGAGTTATTTCAGTGCTGTGTACAGTCATTTCATATTTATATGAAACACCTAGTTGGAGGGAAAACTGAGCTTTACTTCTACAGTCGTCTGATTTCTGCACATTCATCTCACATATTAGCTTTTACTAAGATCAAAAAATGGCTGAAATGACGGCTGTTATCAGTATGACTTACAGTATGTGCAGTGCAGATAGGCACGCTTGCTTGGTGAGTAATATAAAAATGTAAAAGCAGATTGTGGTCAGAAGGTTTACACCAGCTTAAAACTTAGTGTAGCCATCATAATATAACTCCCCACACTATAAATGACATTTTAATCCTGTAAACTGCAGGAAGAGGGAAACCCAAGCAACAGCTCACATTCTCTGCCTGATACAACAGCACTCTAACCTGCCATACGGCCAATCTATCACGGATGTTGTCTGACAATAATGAGCTCTGGCAAGAGAAGGTTTATAAAATCTCATTTATTTGGCCATATTAAGCAAATCGTCATAGCACGTCACATTCCATCTCCACGCTGGGTTTCACCGCGTGCGAGAACAGACAGCAGACACAGGCTGAACATCATTCCTCGAGTAACATTTTGCATGCCGACATCTCATTATGTTCCATCATTTGCTCGGTAATGGCAAGTTTTTGTCACGACTGTGAGCGTGTCTTTCTGCATTTCACCACACGCTATTCTTAATGAATGCAATTACTACACATGGCGCTGTTTAAATGGGATTATTATATTTTAATTTATCAATCTAGTCATGTAATTCTTATTTCAAATCCTAATTGGTAAACAAATAGAAGCTATAGGCTTGTGACCAGCGAGAGGAAAAACAACATCAAGTGTTTTAGAAAGGTGTTCACCCACCATGTGTCACAGGAATATCTTCAGTGCTCCTTGGCATTGATTTTTCAGGTGTCTGGAAAGCTACTGGAGGGATGGAAAACCATTCCCCCAAAGACCATCCCCTCTTTTTGTGTTTTGGAGAATGCATCAGACTGCAATGTCCCCTCAATTAGGTTGAGATCTGCTGACTGTGAAGGAGCAGTGGATGGGCCCGCTGCAATACTGGATAAGAGAAATCTCATAATAGCTAGAAAGGATTTTTCATACAAAAAAATAAGGTGATCAATCAGAAACACATTTTTGGATCTGAAGCGAGCCTTCCCTCTGCGGGGACAACTGGAGCCAAACTGTGCCACTTAATCTCGTACCACCTCTGTGTTGAACTTGAAAAAGGAAAAAAGAAAAGAAATAATCGTGCTTTATTTCACTTGAATGACTGACATGGCTGGATTCAAAGTTTGCAACCTATTTACCTCCACTACTTTCCTCTGATGCAATTACTCATGCTCTGCAGGTTTTGCTGTGTGGTGATATAATGAAACGCGGGCCTTTAATCATTTTGGAATATGCACCGTGTACGCACAATATCAGCTGAAATAATGGAGTCCTCAATAATCTCGCATTCACTTTACATTGTGACTGCTATTTGTGCAGAATCACAGTTCTCTCTTTCATTATGTTTTCACAGTCATTTCAGTCACGTTTGTGTAGAAAACCATATGAATTCCCTTCAGAACAGAACTTGGATCTCCCACAAGTTCCAAGGAACCGAGAACATTTTGAGGAACTGCATTTCCAATGATATTAACAGCGTCTAAATTAAATGCCGTGTCAATCGAAACAGGAAAAAGTTCCCGCTCAGTGCTCACTGCTTTCCAGAGATTCTGAAACTTTTTGATGTCGTTGGCGTCACTGAGTGCTCAACTACAGCAGCATTTTCTTACTGTACCTATTAAAAGATTGAAACTGTGGAGACCGTCTTTGTGGTTTAATCATCGAGCTGAGATCAATAAAACTCATAATGAAGAGAATTTATGACCAAGTCCAAGCAGCTTGATTAACACTGTAGCCACAGCAGTTCTGCTTAAAATAAAAATCCCAAAGAAGTGACACGACGACATCATTTACCTGAAAATAGTGTCTTTTTGTCTTATGGGCTGACAGGCATGTTAATTGCTGCTGAGGAGGAACGGTCTTTGAATCCAGCGTCCAGTTCTTATAACAATCACAACACATCGATGCTTTGTGCTAAATGCTAACGTCAGCAGTCCAACATGCTCACAATGACACTGCTGCTAGTGTTAAAGTTTGCAAGCCACATTTTACGCTCAAAGTTTAATGTGTTGCTAAATTTGAGTTACATGTAAACACAAAGTTTTCTTAGTCTGCTCTAAACTCAAAGCAGAAATGTCAAGCATGCAACCAGAACTTGCTGCCAGAGGCTCCACTGCAGTCCAAAGTATAGAAATTGCTGTGAATTCATTAATGACTTCTTCTTTCTGCTTTTATTAAAATGCACTAGTATCCCTGGTGTGTTCATGCAGTGCTAGCATAACTCCACTGTAGTAAAAATGTATCAGAAAATGAAAAAGCAGTTTTATATCTAGAAAAAGTATTTGAATCATAAAAGAACCACAAGTTACAAAAGTTTTTTTCGACTTCATAGATCTGCTGTTATCTGTAAATTGTAATTAAAGGATGATGACAGCTTTACTTAGTGTGGAAAAGCTTTTTTTTTAATAAAGGTTATGATGTGAAAATTGTACTCATTGAAGATCAAATTATACCGTATGTGCCCCGGGACTTAATAAGTGTGACATCCAGAGCTGAAGTATTAATGAAACAAACCTGACCTCACGACGGCGCTAAATTAAGAGTTAAGAATCGGTGAAGCTGTAACAGTCAGTTAGTTAGTTGTCGGGAGATTTAAGTGAAAAGCAAACTACTGGTATGAGGAAACTAGTGAGAGGATTTCTAATGTTTCTGTATAAAACAAAAATATTTGCAGAAATAAAATCTTTACAAAAGCTTCAATGCTTCCAAAAGGTGCCAAAAAAGGTCATTTTGGAAGTTCTCTTTAAGGCTCCTCACATATCAGATGATATTTTGCTTAATGGTGCATATTCTAAATATCTTATAATTGATCATATTACTACACTGCTATATAAAGAACCTTTGGCTTTTTGTGTTTTAGGTCCTCGCACAGTAACTCACTTTTTTAATCCGATCTTGGTGTTGGACAAGCATTGTACAGCTGCCATGTTTAGTCCAGATATGCTTACATACAGGTTTTAACAGCTAAATTACAGAAGAAGAATGTCAGTATTAGCTGAGGAAGAAAAAATTACCCACTACTCCTGTTGGTTTATAGGAAAAAAATGCTAACATGAAAATCAAGCATGTGGGAACAACAGCAGAACCTGTTCATACACAGAGCTGTGAGCTAAGTTCACCTCAGATTCTATATTACTGACTAAAGTTAAGGTGTTTTTGACAAACAGTCAATTGATATCAGAAAATATTTTCCAGTCTGGGACCAGGGAGTGTCTGCGCACTGTGGTCTGGACATGGCGCCTCACTTTTTGGCTCGTACATATCCAGGTGTTGACCTCTAACGCCGGGCTGTGAAAGCATGTCTCACTGGAAGGTGGCCTTAACCCTCCTCAGTGTGTCCTGGATCCTCCGTGTCTGGCGCTCGCTCGACTGCTGGAAGTTGGCATCGCTGTTGGCGGCCAAGAGGTGGATGTCCGAGGTGGTGAACCGGGCGATGCGGCGGCGAAGGTAGCCCTGCAGGTCCCGGTCTGGGCTGTAAGGGTACACGGCCTCTTGGAAGGCATGGACCTGACTCACAACCTTTGCTATGCTCCTACAATCCTCATCGTTCCGATGAGGATGAGCACAACATGAAATGGGGAGACACAACAAAGTAACAGTGACACCATTATAAGAATACCTAGGTGGTGTTTTTTTCTTGTAAGCAGCATTCTTAGCTTTGCCTGCGACCTGGTTTAGAGAGCAGGGATAGCCCAGGGTCCACAGTAACCAGCTGTCTCTGCTAGACATGCTCGTGACCCCAGCATCTGGCTACACTGCGTCACCTCTCAGCATCTGGCCCGAAACCTTTTCTTCCAATCAAACGCCATCCCACAGGCGCCATCTGGTGCTAGCGCTACCCTAACCGACACCTCGAATTCAACAGCTGTGCCATTACCATCCAGCCGCCACGTGTTGTGACCTCAGCATCTGGTCAGCCATATTGGAACGAAGGAGAAGGACACAGGAAAATGCTTCCTGCTGGCTGACTTTGTTGTAGATGGATTCACAGAATATGAGGCCTGAGCTCATTTTAAGTTAATGGCACTAACTATTCATACTTTAGGTTACTCCAGGGACAGGTAGCAAGCTAACTTTACTGGCTGTATGCATGTTTGAACAGCATCACTCCTTTAACTCTGACATTAGTGCAAATTCCAGCATGCAGTATAATAACACTTTATGATTCCTAGTGATATTTTTGTGGGGATCTTGATAAGGAGAATTATGCACATGTAGGACTTTGGCTGCTTGTCATCACTTTGATTCCACGTTTCAACAAATATTCGACCGGCACAACTTGCCGCTCGTTACTGGCAGTCATTAGTTAGCAGTCCTCATGATGACTGCTCAGAATGTGTTAGCATGTGTGTTTTTCTAATGTGTGTACACATAATTAGCCATGCTTGCTGTTATATTACTCCATATTAGCATCTATGAAATGAGACGGAAGGAACGTTTTATCATCAGAAGTAACAAAAGCATACTTTCACTTAATGTGTTTGCCAAGTGTTACCTCACCACTATTTTAATTTTTACCTTCGCCAAGGTGCTCATGTTATTTGGCAGCTTCTGTGAGCGCGTGTTTCATTCTGTCTCTAAACACAACAGCTCAACAAGTTTTGAATGACTTCTGATAAAACCTTGTAGTGGTGTAAAGTGAGGTCACCAAGATCTTCAAGGTCAACTTAGTGATTTACCCTAACCCTATTGGTCGAAGATGGACAGAAAGTCATATAACTTAGAAACTATGACTTTTACAACTGTGGTGTGTATTGTCGTCATATAGAAAGTATTGCATGAAGACTTAAGATATTGTGTTTGACCTCTGACCTCTCCTTCAAGGTCAGTAGACTGAGAAAGTCAAAGTGATAGAAATGCTATGCAGAGCTTTTTAAAACTATCTGTTTTACTGCCATTGTTTGTAACACAACATGTAGACAAGTAGGGAATTATGTATGTTGGGATTCTACATATCACACGACTTCAGACCTCAGAGGTTTTCTTCAAGGTTAAATAAGGTCAAACTTTAATAACGTGTCTTTTATCTTTAAATTGCACTTAAAATTTTTCTGCCTTCGTTTGCATTGCAAAATTTAGGAGATTACACTGACATATGGGGATATTAATATCGCAAATATGTCACATCTGACTCTTTACATTTGACTTCTTTCAAGTTGACCCCAAAACATGATCTATCTTTAAAGAAAGTACCTGTCAAGAGAACCTGAATGTGCTGCCTTGTTAGTTAGAAATATACTGTTGCGTAATATTATATAAGAAGCTCAGGCTACCTACAGAAGTAGAGTGCGTGTGGGGGGGAGGGGGGCATTCAGTGGTCATGCCTCACATCCGACACTGTTTTTATTATTTACGATAAAAATCCAAAAGGTGAGCAGGCTAGCAAGATAGTACCATAAATACTATACCATACATCAGACACAGCGTACCTCAGTTTGGTCCATTTGTAAGCCCCGGTGGTGAGAGTGAAAGCTCCGATCTCTAGCTGCTGCACGTGCATAGCCAGGATGTGGGCTGAGGGCAGCGTGGGCTTCTTTGTTGTATGTTCACCTCCCATAAGACACAGATCATCACTCTTCAGAAAAACCTGATTAGGAAGCAATACATCCACCACACAGTGAATAAATACGCTCTTACTGGCAGAGAAAATCAGGTCAAAGATACTTGATGGAGTCCAGTGCAGAGGTGATAGCGAGAGCCTCGGAAGATTAAAAAGAAAAAAAAGTCAACCCTTTGGACATTTCATAGTCAATAGGCCGCGCAATTTATCCTACAAACTATTACAGCTAAAATAGAGAAGTCGGCAAGTGTTTCATTTTGTGTAATGTGTCAGGTTTTTTGGGGTTTTTTGAGCAACTTGGAGCAGGAGAACCAGCTGTAAGCACACGACACCCGGGAAAGTAGCTCGAAGCTGTTTTTCTATTGATTTGTTTGCCCTGCAGCCCAGTTTCACAATATGTGGCCATCCTAGCCTTCAGTTACAAACACCATCCGTGTGTGCTCATGCTCAAACACACACACACGCACACACCTGCACAGCTCGTAGCTCCTCCAGGATCTCACACACCTTGGACGACAGATGTTTCCACGCCTGTTGGCAAAGGCAACAGTAGTTTTATTAATCATTACCAAAACAGCAGCTTCCATATAGCAACACTCAGTGAACGGCACCTCCCTGCAGATGGATATATGGAAATTTCTCCTATTTTCCCCAACTCTGTTTTTTGTGTTGTTTTTTTTAATCACTGCTTTTCAGAGTGGGGGGGTGGGGGGCACATTCTTCCTCGCTGTGTTTGTTCTTCCTACATCTTATTTGAATAGATTAATTTGAATTTTTTTATTTGTGAAACTAATTAAACACCATCCGAACCCTCTCGCAGTAGAGGGAAACATTTAGCTTGAGGGGCAGCAAGTTATTGCACAAACTTGTGTGAGGAGGAAAGCATTGCCACGGAGCCTTACCGGTAATTGCCTGACAATCACGTTCTCCAGACCTCCGAGGACCTGCATGGCCGTGGCAAAGTTCCTCGATTCGTAGCAGTGCTTTCCTATCCACAGATACTTGGTCAGCAGAGCAACTTGTTTCTGCAGGGGAGGAGAGATTGCAAGAGAAACAAAAATAAACAAAACAAAAAAAGGCAGACAAAGCAAAATGCTAAAATCACGCAGCTCTCTCAGGCTGCATTAATACACACGTACACTGGCAATATATGAAAAATGTTACATGTCAAAGTGCTTTGTGGACACTATGTTTTATCTATTACTCATCTGCTTTCTTGAAAAAGATATCAATGTGAAAATTATTTAACGTGTGTGGAAAGTGTTCATCTGAGAGCTGCACTTGAAGCTCCTTTATGAGGACAGCTTAAATCAGTAGGAGTGAATCCACATTTGTCCAGGAGCTGCTTTTTTGGGAAGCAATGAAAGCTGTTGTCCTTGTCATAGAAATCATAAGCAACACAAATAACTGAAAGAATGAGGTAAAGCCGAGGTGAGGAAGTGCAAAGATAGTTTAAGTGCTCTTTAAATAGTCAGAGTATTTGTCATAACGGTGTCCAAAGTGCACGGATAAGTCCTAAAACAGCTGAACATCTAGTGTGTTCTCAAGATGTATTCTCATTGGTTTGCTCGGCTTGTTGTGAGACTTATTAAACAGTTAAATAAAGAAGCTACTTTCAGCCTGTGACTGACACCAGAGTTCACGCGAGAAATCAAAGCCCGCGCTGTGACAGCGATGACTCCCTTTTATTCTCACCGGGGAATAAACTCCCACCGAGTTATGGGTCCTCTCACCTTGACAGAGTCGCAGATGACTATTTCAGCAGAGATCCAGTTAGTGACACTATCAGCGTACGTGAGCAGCCGCTGAAGGTAGCTCTCTGAAGCTGGCCCCTCACGTGCAAGCCCACTGCTCCCCTCTGCTGGTGGAATATGCTGCGACACATTTCTGTTAGGAGAGCGTGAGATGTCGGAAAATCTTCACTGGATTTTATGGCTCTAAGTAAGCGCCCACCAAAAATCCCATGTATTAAAGAACATCTTTAGATTTTCAAATTTTGTATTTTTCCAGGGAAGCTGTGATGCGTACTTCCACTCGTGGAAAATATTATACTTTGTTTATCTGGCATTCACCTGGACCTTTCATGTTTTTCTAGATGTCACCTGAAGTCCCACCCACACACTACAAGACATAACTGCACAATTTACATTTGATACACAGTGAAGCCCACAGTTATTCATAGCTCCTCTTTGTTTGTGTCTTTTGTAAAGCAGTAACAGCGTTTTTCTGCCAAATTTAAACTCACTAAAATCTAAAATCTTGACTTTCTTTAAACTCTGTTCGACTATAAAAGCAGAACTAGCCACATGCATACCATTCAGTCAAAGTTTAACTGTGATGAACGCTCAGGTCAAGCGTTGTGAGAGCCCACAGAAATGATTGCTACAGGTGGGTTTAGAGTTGTGATTTAAACTGTTTCACAGAGTCTAGTTCAGGGATGTCAAACTCATTTTTCATGGTGGGCCACATACTGCCCACTGTGATATTAAGTGGGCCACACCAGTGAAACTCCTCTTTCTGTCAGTGTAAAAACATTTAACTAAACAGGTTTTTTCCGTCATAAATGTGTAATTGCAGAAAATGTCCCTGGAGCTCATTGCTCAAAGTGTGTTGTATTTATAAAAATGAAGAATTTGTTAATTCGCAGAAAATAATTCTTGCCATGGATGGACTGTAAAAAAAATTCCATAGCAGATATGAAAAACAGGAAATTTTCTGTCATTTAATCTTTTATTTACCCTTCTTCCTAAAGCAAAAGGAAAAGCTGTAGAAGTGTGGGTGGAAGCAGACTGAAAGTGAAACACTACTGTGTGCAGTAAAGTATTGTCCAAGGTGGATCCAAAGACCTTTGACACTGGAGGATATGTTGACCTAAAGGTAGGGCTGCTCAATGAATCGAATTTTAATCACGATTACGATCTGGACTTTCAACGATCATTAAAAATGACTGAGCCGATTAAGATAAGAAGATAGAACTTTATTTTTGTGTCTTTATGTCATCCATAAGGGATGCATTTGACATATGTTTAACATATTATAGCCCAACAAGTTACTTATAGCACTTTAAATATGAGCAATCGCTTTTTGGCAAATACCGGAAATCAGTTTTTGGCAGACAATCAGTTTTTGGCACAACACCGGTCCGTGAAAATATTGTGGGGCATAAACGTCCATGGCGCAAAAAAGGTTGGAGACCCGAGGGAAGCTCGGAAAGCTAAGCAGAAGTTATTTGGAGAGGAGAGTGACTGCCGTTGGTTGAAAAGAGAGGTAAAAAAAACTTCAGTGGTGTTGCACACTATTTTATATTATTTTTTAAAGTCATTGTTAACCCTTTAAAGCCGGTCAGAGCAGCACGCTCCGTTTTGTGTAACTATTGTTAAATCCCTGTAGAACCTGAACCGTGTAAGCTAGCGCAATAATTTGTTTTGCATATGAAACCGGAGGAGTTGTACTTACGTCTTATGCCATCAGCTTGTCCTCGGTCACGGTTTCCTTCCACATATAGCTTTGCAAAAACTGCATAAAAAGCACTTGCAGGAACAAAAACATAATATTCCAGAAACACGCTTTGCCGATCCGACCAGCTCTTCGTAACACTTCCCACAGTGAAAAAGACGTCAGCACGAACTATCTCATGTCCGCAATTCTCCTGGCCGAAACCGGAAGTGACGTCATTTTCGCGGAAATTGTAGTTTTTTACTTGTAGGCCTTAAAAGCCTATACTGGTCATGTTTGACTTTTCTGAATAGTTGCTGGGATGCTTAGAACTCGAATTGCACTGCTGGAAATAGTTTGTTTTGATGCACCTGCTGTTTTCTTTGCAAATTTGCATCATAGGATTGTTTTTTCGTTTTTCCTGCAGTATATAAAAATTGGTGTATCTCCAAAATAAAACTATGAAGACACTCAAAATAAATTTCCTGTTGTTGTAAACTATTTTTGCAACTTTTCTGTATTTAAAGTTTTGAGGGATAAACCTCTTAAATTTCTCCAAGTAGAAATATGTAAAAAAAACCAAAAACGATTTTCAATTTTTTTGTAGTTTATTGCACTTTTTTGCAATTAATGTAGTTACTATGGACTTAATGCATACATATTATTAAAATATGGGCTATAACAGTTGTATAGCAACTTGAGATGCTCCCACAAATGGCACTACAACATGTAAAAAATAATATAAGCTCTGGCGGACTTGGTTCTATAGTAGGTCGTAAGGGTTAAATAAATATCGTCAAATATTCGAGATCTCAATTTCAGTGAAAATAATCGTGATTATCATTTTTGCCATAATCAAGCAGCCCTACCTAAAGGTGTATTCTGGAAAATGAGCCAGTGAAGATTAGGCAGTTTAGTTTGAGCTCAGTATCACAACTAAATTGTCTTTAACCTGCCAACTCCCTCGTCCAACGTCTGTGTGCTTCCCACACATTCACACTCTGATGAACTCATCAGGAGCAAGCTGCGGTTCAGTTTCTTGCCAAAGATTGTAGAAGCCAGATAGCGAACTACCAACCTTCCAATAAGTAGAATGTAGAGCAGACCTAGGTGTTGATGGAAACTTTATAAGTAAAATCTTCAGTATGCATATGGTTAAATAGATATATGATAATTTTAGTATTTCATGTACTGTGCAGAGAAGAAGTACAAACAGGTGTTTGTATATGGAACACACACTCTGCATAAAGACTGGAAGAAACAGCAGAGAAAGAAATGAAGTGAATCTGTGAGTGGGGACGCTGAACAGTTTTTCTATACAGGTCACTGAATGTTTGATGGGGTATGAAAATGATGTTAATCATACACTGCGACCTTCACAGGCAACACTTCTCAGCACAATTGAGCAGCTGTGGGTGATTGTGCATAAACATTCAAATGCTCTGCACCTAAAAATCTTTTCATAATAGAGGACCAGAGACCTCTGATCGTTTGCCAAGGTGCTGTGAAAGCTATTTCAGAGGCTTTCAGAGGCTCTCTAATGCAGGCTTTATAGCTTTTGTACTCACTTGTTCGGGGTTGAGACTTTGTCCCTGACTCCTTGTATTCTGGAGTTGAGTAAATGAACTGGATGACATCCTTGGAACATTTCCTGCATTACAAGAGTTACAAATACAAGATGCAACATGACAAGCTGGTGAATTCTTAGAGACACGGCTCCCTCTAGTGGCTTGAAATGATAACAACATTAGGTGGTGTACCAGTCACATAAATGGTGTGCTACCTGCTGCAGGAGCGTGAGCTGTTGGGCTATGTGCTGTGCACTGTACTCATTTTGGCTGAAGGGCAGTCGTTCTTCATTGTGCAAGCAAGTGCTGGAGAGCTCATCCATCAGGGAGCGGTGACAAGGCATGGGCAGAGCCACAGCAATGGAGAAGGCCTTCTCTTTAGACATGGATGCAGAGGGCTCCACCACTCGCGAGATCCTCCACTGCAAAGTTCACACAGAGGCTTAGAAATCTGGGAAGCCATGTTTAGGGCAATAAAGACTTCTTGTTAAGGGATCTGATCTTATTGGAAAATAGATCAAGATGAAATTTGGCTCAACAACAACAAGAATGTAAATATTGACCTTTTTCCCAAGATCCTCAGTAGATGAATGCAAACACCCAGAGTCATCGACTTCGTCAAAGCTGATTAGGCTCCCTGTCAGATGGCTTGCTGCACTCATACTCAGCGGGCTGTGAAGACCAATAAGCAAGGCTTCCCCTTGGCTGTCTACAGGAATCACCTGTGGAAGCATTAAATGGAGAATATTTGAGAATATTTTTCATTCAAAGGAATATGATATGTACACAGTGTGTACATATCTGGCTACCTCAGTATTAAGGAACTTTTCTAACACGTCCACGAGGCTGGAGTTAGGCACAAAGTCCACTGTTCTGCAGTCTGTTATCCAGAAGTGAAGCAAGTGCAAACTCCGATGGAAAACCTTTTCACTGTCTCCTGACAAATCAGGTCCCTCCCTGAAATGGGAAAAGAAATAAAACCCACATGTAACGTGTTTCATACCGTGTGCCACATTTTGATTAGTCATTTATTGGAAGAATTGGAACTGCACACTGCTCAGAGCTGTTCCTCTGTCGTCCTGAGCTGCTGGTTGTACTTTACCTTACAGCACAGATGAATTTATTCATTATGAACTGCAGTAACTGCTCAGGAGTGCAGAAGAAACGATACGTATACAGGAACTGCTGGATGTAGCCCTCCACAGCTGCATTTCTGTGATGAAAACAATCATAGAGACACTAATTAGAAATCAGCACAAGGCATTATTAGAAACATGATATATAGAAAAAAAAGAAACACGATATGTAGAACAGATACATAATATACAGAAAGGAATATAAAAACATTCGCAAACCGTCCAGACCCGGCAAATATAACATACAAGAGGTGAAGTTGAAGGAACTCTGAAGCAACTTCCTGCTATATGTGAGTTACCCTACATGTCCTACATCTGGATCTTTTCCCACACAGATGTGTAAATTTCACAAAGCATTTAAGGGAGAGATCCTTCCGAGGTGCCCTAAGCTACTTTAACGACTCCTTTCAACGTGAGAGAGCAGTGACGTCATTAAAATCACAACATTGTCAGTGGTGGTGGGTCTCATGTGAGCCGCCAGACAAATAGGAATTTATAAAGACCCCCTGTGTTTAGCTGAACCTGCACTTTGACTTTAAGGCAAATTAAAAGCTACTTATCTGTGAGCCAATTGTTGAGGACAAAAAAACGCCAAAATTGTCTGTAAGTTGTACTACTGGCAATAAAGCCCCCAAAATCTTGGAGGGATCTAAGGGGAAACAGTTTGATGTGTGGAGGATGATGTTTGAGAGCCTTAAAAGTTTCTTAAGCACAGGAGAAGACAGCAGAAAGACAAAAAGGTGGAAGAAACACTGCAAATGCTATCTGACCGAGCTAAGAAGCTATCGTAGATCTTACAGCTGATGCTGTTTGAGGTTAATTCCACTGACGATACGGTTACATGTCCCACCCAGTGCAATAACGCCGGTCATTTAAATGATCGTCACAACAATCAGACAACTGGTAACTCGAAAAATGCAGGAAGGAGAGAAACCGCTTCAAAGCGCGCATGCCCTAACAGAAGAAGCCCCATCGCTCTCGGACCTCAGCTGAGACTGCAGGACGACCAGAAGAGCTTCGGCTGAGGACCTCAGGTTACGCGCAAACGGTGTCAGGAGAGCTGAAACACAGCTTGGTGTGAGCCCAGAAAGGGCCTTAAATTTCACAGAAAAAAATCCCCAAATCAATTAACCAATAACCAATGAAGTGAAGCTAAAATAGAGGAAAGTCTGGCTTCTGAGTTTTTGGACAAGCTGTAGTTTGTGTAGTCTTTAATGGCTCAAACAAAAATATAATAAATTACAATAATATCACCTAGAGGTAATAAAAGGGGATCACCTGAGCCGTCAGCTGAGGGCTGGAGGTGAGCTCAGCTGATTACTGTGGAGCGTGACTTCACAGCCAACCAGAATGCAAACCAGAGAAAAACTGCACTTCCAGTTTCAACTAATTGCACCTTTTGATCAAATGTTTCGTACGTAGTTCAAATTTTTAAGCCCTCAAGTTTAGCAGGTATGCTGCCTATCAGCCAATATAGTATGTAAGTGTAGTATGCTGACATCCTTACAATTAGTCAGCATTACTGAGAAAAAATACCCTGCAAATAAAAAATTCCAGCTGTAATAAAGGCCTTATTTTAGAAAAAACACATCAATAAAACATCAAATAGATTCTTAAGTTTCCCGTTGTAAGTGAATACACTCTTTTGACTCTGTAAAATCCCTTTGTTGGACACATAAAAAGCAGACGGAAGGTTAAATAACTCAGCCTATGACCTGGATCACAGCACTGTAAAACTTGACTAGAAAAAAAGAAAAGAAAATCGACCCTCAATCAAATGTACCTGGCGTAGAGGTATGCCATGAGGCCCAGAGAAGATCCAGCCTGCAGAGTGCTCTTCCCTTTGCTGGTACCAAAACTCAACACTGAAATGTCCTCTGAGGACTCGAGGTCCAACGACTCGAGTTCACAGACAGCCAAAGCGGGGAGCAACGAAAGCTCCAAACCCCACTGATCCACACTGAGAATCTGTGGAAATGAAAGAAATTCTATCAAACTTACAAGAACTGGGTTGTTAAGTATGATGCATAAGATTTTTGGGTAAGCTTCTGTACCTCGAGGTATTTCTTCACACTATCCAAGAAGGCTACTTTGGACCTGAGTTCCTCGAGCTGTGACTTGAGTTTAAAGAGCATTGGCTTGCTCTCAGGACCTTTGGAATACAATAAAGGTACAATACACACACACAGTCTTTACATGCTGTATCAGAAACACAGCATTTTGCCATTTTCATACTCCTGCGGCGTGTTAAAACGAGCACCCAACCTTTGTTTTTCCTCTCTTGTTGAATCAACTTCTGGTAGAAATTTCTTGTTTTCTTTAGATTCCTTGTTTCAATTACAAGCTGCTGCTGCAGTTCCTGTTCAAAGGAAATCACACAGAATCATACAAAGGCCCTAAAACTGCACCACATGCCTTCTGCTGAAAGAAGCCGTCGGGCGTTTTAAGTGTGTATGGGCCAGTGTTTTTTTTTTTTTTTTGTCCTCTCTTCACCGTGGCAACAGAAAGCAACAGCTCTTTTGAAGTGAACTGAGTAAGAAGTCACAGCATCGCAGCTCTTACGGTACGTTTATTAGCTTTCACGCAAACCTTCAGAAGGAGCAGTGGTGCCATCAAAGCGCTCAAACACAAGGATGATTCATTAATATTCTTTTGCAAATGATAATAACTTTCTCTGCTGAGGGGCTAAGTTCAACATATTAATATTCAGATCCAGTTTGGAGAGAATAATATGCCAATTACCCTAAAGTCCCCCACATGTTCTCGTCCTATTTACCCCAAAGCCTGACCGTGCCCCACTTCATTACAGATAGGAAAATAAGTCCCACGCTTAATCAAAAAACTCGACCAGGTGAGGAGCTGAATGAAACAGAGAAGCACTCGATTTCAACCTCAAGCAGCACAACCAAAACGATTTAAACTTTAACTTCGAGGATATTTTGATGGAAATAACTTATCTCGGCTCAGGGCACAGAAGACTGTATTTATTAGTTTTTTTCAAATGCCTTAAAAAAGCGATAAAACATTTGCATTTACATGAATTTATAGAATAATCCATTGAAATTGCATAACATTTAATACATACACATTTAATGTAAGCGGCATGAAAACTGATAAATAAATCATGGCATCTCCCGTTCGTTCAAACGCTCAGGGTTAAGGTCAGGGATGATTCAGAGGCGGTGGCCATCGTAGCTTTACCCACCTGTGCTTTTACATCCAGACATGGCGATCCTGTGTGCTGTCCCAGATTCCCTGCATACTGGATCACATCGGGACTAAAGCACTCTTCGCCGAAGAAGGCCAAGGCCCAGTCCGGGCTCGAAATGAGGCCAAGACCCTCTGCTCTGAAACTGGAGGAGAGAAGCCGCTCAGACGCCACGGAGTCGCTGTCCTCCATGTCCTCGGAGCAGTCTGGGCTCATCTGCTCATCGTGGGCTCCTGTAAGCCTTTCCTCTCTCTCTGATAGAACCTCAGCTTCAGAGGGGCTTTCATCGCTGCCCCCCACTGAATGACCTCTTCCTTCCATGACCCCCAAGTCTGAACTGTCAGCGTTCACGCCTGGAACTGTAAATAAAGACAGAAGAGAGAGAGAGAGAGAGGGATTGGATCACATGGAGAGTATAAAAAAGGCAAACTGGATTTGTGAAGTAAACAGAGAGACAGAGAGAGAGAGGGAGATCCAAGGGTGGCGCTGAGGGTGTTTGTTGCTAACCCTCTCGTGGCTGCACAATGCACTTACTGTTTAACAGATGCCCTTAAACCAATTCACAGTTCAGTCACTATCCTTTTTTTTATTTTCAAGTATCTGTTCAGAGCCTGTCTGTAATCAAGACAGCCCATGTCTAACATACTTCAGTAATGACAAAAACAGACCCAAGTGTGTGTTTGTGTGAAAGTCACTGCCCGGGAATGAGTTTCAGAGAAAAGGGAGAAGAAAAAAAAAGCCTTTGCAAGTTTGCTAGCACGCCTTGGACCCTTCTGAATGAGGCGCAAACTTAAGAACAGCATCCAACAGCCGGCAATGGCCCTCATGACTGCAGTCAGCAGCCAAGGCGATAGAAATATACCAAAACATCACAGAGAGGGTGGAGTTTGATATCTAAAAACAGGACAGAATCTGCATGAATATCAAATCCCTTCATCTACTTAGTTAAGAAGAAAAAAAAAGTACTGCGCTTGTTGTACTGTGTTACAATGCAGCACTTGCACATAGTACTTAGTTACAAGTTTATTTTACTTGTACTTGAGCAAGTGAAAAAGCAACATTTCCTGTAAGCAGCAGTAATGTCTCCTAATCCCTAATCTATTTATGGGAGCAGGTTTGTAATTTAAACAATCCCATCTTCCTCACATGCCATTTTTAAAATCAGATTATATGCTGAATTTAAATGTATCTCAAAGGAAATCATGGCTGGCTCAATCACTCACAGCTGAAGATGAAAACCTCAGTCTGCGGGCTCAAACAGGTGATGCTCAGAGCCTGAGAGGGAGCACTTTTATTTGACTTGTTCATTCAGTTCAGCCTATGCATTTTAGAAACGGAAAATATAACCGACTGTGAGAACTCTCCAATAAAAAAGAGATAGAGGTCAACAACCAAATCTTTCTCCTACCTTCACTGATGCAGTGCTGATTTTGCTCTGAACTCAATCTGACATCCTCGAGTACAGTCCTATTTTCTGCATGACAGGACTGGGCCTTGGTTTCTTCCCAAAAATCCCCAGCAACAGGACTGGACGGGCGGAAGTTTCCATTCAGATCGAGACAGCTGTTCAGGCAAACTTCTCTCTTCCCTCTCCTGACAGCGGCTATCGAGGATGGGGTAACGGTTGCCCTTTTCACAGCCTTTGATGGAGGCTGATCATTAGAGCTGCTGCACGGGGCACAGAAAACACACAGCATGTTCAAAGCAAATAATAATTAGCACTAACTAGGGGAATATTGCCAATGACATGCATTCAAGTAAGCAGGTAATAGGCAATTCAGAGAAAACACACATGGTGATGATAATAACTGAAACAGTCAACAATGCAAAGCACATACAGCACTCAACTTCACAATGGATTTGCAACTTTAATCATTAATGTACTAGAATACTGGCTCCAATGGAAAACTCACAAAGAATGAAACAAGGCAGCCACTGAACATCTTGGAGCTTATCAGTAACATTATGCACTTGCAAATTACACCAACTGAGCCGCACAATTAATACTGTGCCAAAACAGACCACTGCAGTCCTTGTCAGGGTTAGAATGAAGCGTGTCTTCATCAAGTCCCTCAATCCCTTCAGAGAAACTGAAGCAGTGGAGGAACAGTGGAGAAACCCTTCACAGCTGAGCCCTGTGAACGAGCCCACAGCCAGAGGAAAAACATGTCTATCTCTCTACAAAGCTGTGTCGTCTCTACCAGAGCAGATTAAAGGGTCTGTCATATTGCCCTGAGCACAAGAGCATGAGCAACGCCTGGATGAAAAGACGTCTGAAAGAAGTGACAGGCTCGCCTCCGTGCTCGTCTCTTTCTTATGTTTAAATACATGCATGCATTCATCCATACACTTAAGTCTACCCGATGCCCAAGGCTAATTGTCAGTATATCAGTAACAATGCAGAAAGAGCTTTAAATGTGTTGACATAGCACTTGTACCGAAAAACTTACCGCATAGCTATTACCATAGGAGCTGCTAATGTGGTTGGCGAGGTTTGCAAAAGAAGGTTTGTTTCTTTTTAATGTTGGCTTTGAATGTGAAAGCGTGCAGAGGAGAAGATGTCATCGTCAATCAGCACTCCACCCCATAACTTATTCCAACATCTTTGTACTCTGCACCGTTGCACATGTAAATAAGCTACCTCCCTTCTCCTGCCACATGGCTTTATCTTAAATTAGAAATCTAACTGTCTATTATAAATCAATTAATAGGGTCTGTATTTTGCCAGTTATTTCCATAATGGTCCTAATTTAAAACTTTGGAAAACATGCCTATAAGAGTTTACCAGAGGCCAAGGTGATGTCTTCAAATTAAACTACATCAAAATAAAATCATGATATGCAATATTATCTGTATTATCTGTATCTGTATGAATAATCTGCAAGATAACATTCAGAAACCATGTTTATTCATATTACACTAGTCACATGATCTCAAGGTGACTGTTTTATTTCTAAGCAACATCAATTAATAATACTGTGTTGTTATTAGAGCATTTAAAAGCCTTTATACAAGGAGTTAATATTAGTTTATTTATGCCTCACTTCATTAGCTTAAACAACAGGCACTGTCTTTACAAGAAAAAACAAGCAAACAAAAAAAAAACCCCGAACCAAAACCACTGTTTAAAAAGATAAACGATATGAGGAAAAAAATGCTTACAGTGTGGAAGTGCTGCAGTTTACCAAGCAATGCAATACACCCAGTAAGTCATCTTCCCAGTAGAGATCAGTGAATCTCTCCTTCACGATGCTGGCAAACGCCTGGTATTGGAGGTCCCTCAAAGAGAAGATGAACTCCCCTCGGAAAATGAAAAGCAGATTTTCAAATGAATACGTCTGAAAAAGAAAATCAGTGCAATAAAAATGCAAACTGGCATTAATAGAACATTACAATCTTAGACTTCGGGGCATCTATTCCTTATAACACTGAAGTCTACCCTATATGGGCAAAAGTAGTGGGCCACCTCCACATTACAACTACAGGAACTGCAACCATAGAAACCTATGTCATGAAGTTCCTGGCACACAGCTTTTGTGTTGATGGTAATGCCAGAGGAGGTCTAGAACGCTGCAGTTATTGAGTTAGCGTAGCGTTTTTATGCACTATTCCCCTCAGCAATTGGCGACCCCCCCACTCTGTAACTTTATGTGGTGCTTTCTGGTTGACTTGCCATTCCACTTTGCAATAATAATTGTAATAGTGGCATCCTATAACAGCAGAATTCAGTGTACTCCTCAGAATGACTAATTCTTTCATAGATGTATGTATAGGCCGACTGCATGGCTACATGCTTGGTTTTTACATAACTGTGGCAAAAAGCCCCTGAATTCAAAGATGTGGCCCAATACTTCTGTCCAAATAGTGTATCTAGTATTCCCAGAATATAGGCAACTAAAGGAAGCAACAGTGTTACATGTTTGCCAAGTAAATGTAGGAACATTGTACACTGTGTGATCACAAAATGCAAAAGCAAAACAGAACATGCATGCTTCCGGTCGCATTCCTGACTCGATGAAGCACCTTTTGGGACTGGAGTGCTGTGTTGGCATGGAACAAACTTGCATTTGGTCTCTGGGTTATAGTTTGACTTACTCAAAGTGATCAGAAGGGGACTTCCATAGAGTGAAGAAGTAATAGCAATGCTGGGAAAAGTCCCAGTGTGCACAAAGAGAAAACTCTGAAGAAGAGATCTACCAAATTTAAATCAGTTGAGGTTTTTATGTTATTATGAGTGGACTACCAAAGAATGGATTTTACCCTGTCAAATTAAGCTGGGTGTTGTTTGACTGTTAATTAGCTGTTAATAAAGCACTGTATATATTCTTCTATTATTTATTGATATAATTCAACTGCTAATGTTATGATTATGATTGCAATAATCTTACAAAGTTTGCACATACGGTGGAGAAGCCAGACCGTGTACTATTATATTTTTCCATTTATTAGTCTAAAAAGATTGATAAAAGGAAATTAGTGTCACGGTCCGGGGCAGCGGCCGTGTGAAGAGTGGAAAGGAGGACTCAAATGCAGCACTTACTCAGATGTGAAGGTGATTTATTGACAATACTGAACATAAAGTGGAGATGGCAAAACAGAACTAAGGACGAACTAAACTGGGAGAAACTACACAAAGGGAGTGGCAAACCTGAACCTGAAGGGAGAACAGCAGGGAGAGCACGCAGGGGATTCACCGGGTATGAACACAGACGACGCGACGAGGAGCAGAGGAAAACACACACTATAAGTACACAAAGAGACACTGGGAAATCACACACAGGTGGGAGACACAGCTGGACCTGATTAACCTGACGAGACAGGGGAACACTAACACCAGGGACCAATAGAGGGAGCACAAACCCAAAACCCAGTATCTAAAATCCCAAAACAGCCAAGAATAATAAAGAGAATAATAACAATAAGGAACACAAACACAAAGTCACTGAGTCATGGCCGCAGGACCATGACAGT
>NW_005187463.1:1271979-1275400 GCF_000239375.1 Pundamilia nyererei
ACACAAACACAAAGTCACTGAGTCATGGCCGCAGGACCATGACAATTAGCTACTTCAATGTTTCTCCCTGCTGTGTAATCCTTACTTTTGCAATCTGTTTTGGATTGACTATACTATCCACGGATAAGGATGAGTCTCCAGACCTGGGTTCTGTAGAGAAATTGATCACAGTAGTCCAATTCATTGGAATTGTTTGTCTGCTTCAATGTTGTCTGCTGTATAGACAGCTTGCAAAGAGCTGAACTGAAGTTGCATTAGCAGCATAATGCACGTATAAATAAAGAGGATGTATGTTATATCACAAGACGGCTGATAGATTTGTTTCACTAACTCATCTACACAAGGCATTTTCTAAAGGGTATAGCAAAGGTGGCAGTTTGTCGTGAAACAACAATGGCAATCTCCACATTTTGACTTTTTTTTTTCTCTTTTTCTCTTTTTGACTTTAATTGCGAAATTTCGACATGGTGTTCTTATATTGTCTGTTCTTCTTCTTTCTTGTATATTGTTTTCTTTACTTTCACACCTTTGTGGTATTGCTTCCAAATTTCAGTGTGCAAGAAAATGTACATTGACAATAAAAAATTTCTAAGTTCTAAGTTCTATTCTCAAAACGATTAACAATATTTTTTTTCTTAATGTGGCCCTAATACTCAGTCATAACCAGACCCTGAACTTCAACAGGCAACAAACCGAAGAAAGAAACATAAAAGTAATGTAACGAGTAGTATAACGACTTTCCCTTGGGAGTAATTAAGTAACGTAGTGTGTTACTTTTAAGAAAAGTGTTCTGTGTAATATGTTCAAAACGTTAGGCTACTTTTTTGGAATAATGACCCCAACACTGATCGCAGCAAATAGGAGAAATACCTCTAAGATGCAAAAATACTAATACTACTTAGATATGGTCGTGACTCTCAAAGCGGAGCCAATGAGAACTCAACATGAATCGATAAGGAATCAAACCAAAAAGTAATATCAATTATGGAATCGGAATCCTTTAAATTCTTATGAAATCCAATGCCTACCCACAGATATAAATATAACTATCTGTAGATACATACCCATGGCAATGTCCTCATGCCCATTGTCCAAATATCCATCAAGGGAAAACTCCCCCTTCAACAGATCGATCACCTCCTTTAAGGCAGGGTGGACGTCTGGGGAGCTGGATGTTCGAGCAGACTGGTTCTCACCTTGTGTTCTTGGATTTGTTTGGACCTTGTATGCTCCAAGCACACTGTGCTCCATGCAGGAGTCGGAAATGACTGAGCTTCCACTAAAATGTGATGATGGTGGTTCATACTCCTGTGGTGCAGGCCTAACAGGCACATTAAGACAGTCAATAAACGAACCATCAGTGCTCTCTGTGATTAGCCCCTGCAAAGGCTGAGGGACCAAGGAGAGATTTATATCCAACCCGAGGACAGACTCGGGAGCCTTGACCTGCACAGGCACTAGAGAAAGATGCCCTGTTGTGGGGTTCTGCCGAAAGAGGTAATTATTGAAAATACCACAACCATTGAGGTTAGTGGATAATGGCAGAGAAACAGAGACTTCGAGATAAGATATATCAGGGAGAGCAGAAGGGGAGTCGACCAGCATCTTGCTGCTAGAAGTTGTAAAAGATGTAGTTTTCTCCTGAGTACGGAGATTGGGTTCAGTTTGTGGAGGAAGTTGGTACTCAGAGGGTGGAGTGAAATCGAGGCTGCTTTTCACAATTTGATCCCTGCCTTTGGTGAATCCATCCATAGTCCTGTAAAATAGACAGTCAATCAAATCATTTCTCATAGGTATTAGGTGCATAACATTTATTGTAAATGTTTTTTTTGTTTACTTTTTGATGGATCATAGCTACTTTACCAAACTGTCTCAGCATTCATGGAAAATATTTTCATTCACTGGCTTACCAAGATTTAGAGAAGTGAAATGTTACCATTTGTTGATATATTTTTATATATGTGCCTGTAAGACACTAATACCAACAGAAAATGTATATGTTTGTTTAATACATAGAGCAATGTGTTGACTGACTGCATGCTATTGCTGTCTTGTCACCATCTTATATTGCAACAATATTGCTTTACAGATGGCAACGGCCTGCAAGTGGTCACAGACCAGGTCCCCATCTTTAAAAAAACCCAAAAAAACAAAACAATTGAAAGACGACAAAACTGTAAATTCAACCATTTACATAGCTGCAATATTTTTATATTTCTAATCAACAGAGTGCCTCAGAAATTTTTCTGCTTTTATGTGATCCAAGCTCCCAAAACCAGAGCTGGTGTGTCAAGTGATCAACAAGTGACTTTTATTTTCATTGCCAGATCATTTACAAACATTCTTATGACCATGACAATGACAACAAGTAACTATACGTAATAAGAAGGTCAACGTGAAATTACAGCTTGTGGTTTTGACATTTTGGTTTATACTGTCAAAATGATTTGATCGCTTTAAAAAGTGTTTGCTAGTACGGCCCAATTTTAGGCCTTTATCTTTAAAGAGAACCACCCTAGCTGTTTTTCTTCTGATTTTAGCCTTTGTGCTAAGCTAGGCTAACCAGCCTCCCATCTAACGCTCAGAAAAAAAAGCACATTAGTGTATTTACAAAAATGGTTCTGAAACCTTTGTTTTACAAATAGATTGATCATTGTTGTTTAATATACTGTAAAGCCATAATATCACTTTTGTATTCCTACCCTTCAGTGTCATTTGAAAAATGCTGGTCCCCCCCCTCTAAACCTCCTTCACTGGTCAGGATGATGGGGGTGAAGTGTGTGGCGGTGGAAGTGAAGGCCTCTGGGAGCTGGAGTTCCTGATTGACTGGATAGCTGTGGGGAACAGGGCCAGGCACAGGAGCCAGTCGGCTCTCAGTGGCCATGGGGACAAAGCCTACACACAGTTACCACAGTGCCATTTACAATATCAGTGATATTGTCTCGTGCAATGTACAAAATACCATCAGCTTTAATTCTGATTCAAATTAATGAGACCAAATACATTTTTATTAGTTTGTTTCAGAGGGGGCTTCCCAATATTTCATACATTTAGGATATGTAAAATATTGTACATGTTAAAGTAAAATGTATTGCACGAGGGTCATCCCTACTTAAGTAAAGCTGCCCTACCACTGTTGTTTTCAGCAGACTCTTCACATGAATTTTGGCATGTTTCAGTGGTCGTCAGATCTTCTGCATCTGAGAATTTTAAGGTTGGCTGAAAAGAAAATACAATATGTTCATGACAACTAGAACTGACTATTCAGTGACGCAAAACACAACCGACACTGAGCACAAGAAGCTGACACTGACACTTTACTAATACACAGGTACAACAGCATTAATATATCTGTGGTGAAAAAAGCTCCTCCTTGAATCGCTACCTTATCGTGGTGGAGGGGTTTGTGTGTCCCAGGGAT
>NW_005187463.1:1277976-1290659 GCF_000239375.1 Pundamilia nyererei
AGGCTGCTGCCCCCGCGACCCGGCCCCGGATAAAGCGGATGAGGATGGATGGATGGATGGATGAAAAAAGGTTTACCGGGTGAACTCTGCTGATGAGGTTGTTCCAGACAGTCTCAGCATTTGTCCCCTGGCGTGATAAGTAGTCACAACAGCTCTGGAACAGATCCACATGAGAGTAAGTGTGATAGCAATACAAGGCACTTCATACACAGATATGGATAATGTCAGAACTAATTCTCTCCTGAAATAGCTCAAGGGTTAAAAACAAAACAAACAAAAAAACACGCAGCAACCCTTTAAAAAGGATTGACAGGGTAACAGTAACAGTAAATTATGGCATTTGTCACAGAGTTCTTTGTTGACATAATGACAAGGGAAAAAAGAGATTACTCTAAGCAATGATGCTTCTCTTTGAAGTTGTGATATCTGCACAGTGATAAACAAAATCAAAATGGGCTTTATTTATAGAAAACTTTGCAAACAAGAAAGTGTAATGCAAAGTGCATTTTATAATAAATTATTTAAAAAAAAAGTGTCATTAGAATACACAAATCAGAGATAGAATAGAAAGTCTATGATGAACAAAAGTATTAAAAAATGGGCAGGGATTCTTTTTTAGTGTGAAACCCTAAATAATTATTGCACCATATATGGCTTTGATGCTCATGTTAGCATATCTTTATATTTATTTGGAAGGGACATTCCACATTGATTAACGCCAGCACTTAAATTCATCATGTACATTTTTAGCAAGCAATGTTTACCATGTTCACTTCATAGTTTAGTATTCTAACATAAGTTAGAAATAAATGTATGATAAATTGTAGATACATTTTTGCTTGTATTTGCTTTGTATTTGGTGCTTGACTAATTCTTTTAGCATTTTACATTAACATGTCATTAGTACTAAAAAGAGAGCTGAGTGTAAAAGCAAAGCTCTCAGTTTACTGGTCGATCCACATCCCTACCCTCACCTATGATCATGAGCTGTGGGTAGTGACCGAAAGAACGAGATCGCGGATACAAGCGGTGGAAATGAGCTTCCTCTGAAGGGTGGCTGACTTCTCCCATCTGGGAGAGGCTCAGAGTAGAGCTGCCGCTCCTCCACATCGAAAGGAGCCAGTTGAGGTGGCTTGGGCATCTGACAAGGATGCTTCCTGGGCGGCTCCTGGGTGAGGTCTTCACGGGATGTCCCACCGGGTGGAGGACCCGGGGCAAACCCAGGACACGTTGGACAGATTATATCTCCCTGGGAACGCCTTGGTGTTTCCCCGGACAAGCTGTAGGAGGTGGCTGAGGAGAGGGAGGTCTGGGCTTCTCTGCTTAGGCTGCTGCCCTTGCTACCCAGCCACGGATAAGCAGAAGAAGATGAAAGGATGGATGGATAGTACTGAATGCATGGGGGCATACAGTATCAAATGGGTGTTGCAAATCAACTGCATTTATTAAACTGATTATAAATAAGTATGACCACTTCTGTAAAAGCAGAGGTTCTGTCAGTTTGCTGGTCTGAATCATTGTAATGTGTGATAGCAAAATGCCCTGGAGGAAAGCAGGGCCGAACTGCTTGACCCTTTTTTGTTTTTTTATTTTCATTACTGACACTTGATTGTCCAATCAAATATCAGATCTCTTAATGCAACCAGCCTTTCACTATAGATAGAACATGGCAGCACGGCTGAAGGTTTTTGCTGAAATTAGGTCAAGCAACAGGACAATGATGCCAGGAAAATCTAGAACAGAATAGCCGTAAAGGAAAATAACAAGGTGTTGCAATGGTGCAGTCAAAGTTGAGACCTCAACCTGATTGAAATGCTGTGGTGAATGAATGGCTTCAAACCTCAATAAAATCAACCCCTCTATAAAATAAAGCAGAAAGACAAGTGGGCCAAAATTCCTCCACAATGACATGAGAGTGTCATAATGTCAGATCTTTTTTTTTATTATGTCCTGATAAATAAAACATTAGAATTTAAAGATGGGATACATTGTTTGTTTTTTTTACCATGACTTTATATCTGACCATAAAACTCAAAACCCGACAAACCTGTTTAGCATGTTAACATATGCTAATTAGTACTGAAGCCACAGTTGCATAGTCTGACATTTTTTATTTGCTCATAAGTGGAAATATTCGATGTCCTAAGCTTTACAAAAACCTCCAAGTCTTCTAGAGACCACAGAGGCCAGAAATACGGAAAAAAAAAATTTGTGCAACAGCAAAGGTCACGAGGAAACCATGATATCAATGGAATCAAGCTGCTGTGGCTCTTTGCTATCAAAAATCAAAAAGTCTGTAGTATTGTTCTGAAATCTTCAGTAGTGCTCTTAAACTAACAACAGTAAAGACTCCCCGTGGCCTCTAAAATGGCACTGGGAATTCTGTACTGCATTTTAAATGCTTAAAAAAAGTCATTAATTCTATTCTATAAATATAAGCACCTACCTTTGTAAGATAACTCCGGGCTTCTGTTTAACATGCCAGCGTGTTTGTTCTAAATGTAAGTTTTACAACCCAATTTTCATTTGTAACAAAAAAAAAAAAGCACAAATACTGAAATCAAATTGTCATGTTGTATTTTTACAATAACTTTCTGATGACAAAAATATCACTAGCTGGAGACATTCTTGTCAGAAATTTCAGGAATTCAAAAAGCACTGTGATAGTTCATTTGAAGCTAATGTGGTAAAAGACTGTGATGCCTTTGTATGTGTTCAAAGAAGAAAACAGAGTAACAGCCAGCTAGTGATAAAGGGTTTTCTTGTCTGGCAGTGTCAGGCATAGAGCCCCACAGATAATTTGTTTTGACAACCACATAAAGACTTTCATTAGAGAAAAACTAGCAACTCATAGTGTTAGATTAAGGTGACAATTCATGTTTTTTAAATAATAATAATAATAATAATAATAATAATGGGTTATGATACTTTTTTAGCCATGTCGATGGTAGGTCGCTCGATAGGCGTCCTCTTAGCCATCTCCAGGAGCAGTCTCTTTAATTTCCGAGGCATCGCCAGTTTTTGATTAGGTGATAAACTGAACTTGGCTGTGGCCCAGAGAATGGCAGCAACTCCATACACGCAAACCTGAGCAAAGACAGACGAGAACAAAAAGAAGCGGGGTGGGGGTTAATTTGAAATAAATTATTTAAAATTTCGCTTTAAAAATTAATGAAAGCAGTTCTGACAGACCGACCTTCTCTGTTACAATTCCATGCTCTTGATATTCAGGAGCAAGATAAAATTCATCTCTAGATCCTGCAAAGGACACTTACAGTTAGTTCCTAAAGTCAACATATACTCATACACGTTGGATAAGAGTGCATTTTCAGTGAGTATTTTGAGAGTATACAACTAGAGATTGCAAATCCCTCCCCAAAAAACATGAAAAACACAACAGCAGATGACTAAGAAGTACCTACCTATGTTTTTAGGTTTCAAAAAAAGCACTTCTCCCTTGCAGCCCACATGCGCCGTGTCCAGGCATAAATAGGCTAACAGAAAAGAGAGAAATCAGCTGCACAGAAGAATTGTGAGCTAGAACCATGCAACGTAATTTGCATAATATTTCTAGTCAGTTTTTTTCTCTCCGCTTTGGAACTTTCTACCAGTCTATTGTAAGCGCTAGCTCTAAAATGAAGAGAAAACTGCTGTTGCAGGGATAGTTTCTTCCTGGTTTTTGTGAACACAGTGGGTAAAATCACCTGGAAAGTCAATGTAGCTCTGCAGTGAGGTTAGGCAGGTGTAACACAGAGCCCACAGCTCATTAACTGTCAGCCTCCGTCCACAACGAGCAAGCAACTCTCTTAGAGAGATCCACTGGAAAGAAAACAAGAACAAACCAATCTTAAAAAGGGAATGTGTTACAGATTAAAGAGTTTCAGATGCTCCCTCAGAAGGCCTAATTAACTCTAACTGGAGCAATTCCAATCTATTTTTTAATGCTTCTATTGCTGCTGAGTACCTATGTGATTACTCTGTCACTTGACTCTAATTTTATGGTTTTGCGGGTGTGAGAAATGTGTGGGTGAGCTTTTCATCTGACTAAGCTGTTTCAAAGAGGATTAATTATTTGCAAAAATCTGAAATCAGGTAACAGTTTTACATTACTGTATCTCTCTCCACTTTTTTTTTTTTAGAAGGTGCGAAGTACTCTGGACTTTTTTTATTCCCTAATAATCTTAGCAATCTCCTCCTTGGCTAGCTGCATGGTGAAAGCTCAACAATCTTAAATTATCATCATCGTCCACTCAAGCATTTTTCACCAAAGCTTTTCAGCCATCTTAACATGAGCAAAGATCCTGTACTGACATAGGTCATACAATGCAGTTAAAGACTATGAAATGAACCCAGCTCTTCCCTTCTTATTCCTCTAAAACTGCCAACTCAAAGCTTTTTTGAGAGGATACAAAAAGTTGAGCCCACTTCAGCCTTCACCTGAGACCTCTGTTGTTTTTCTGCAAGCAAATATGTGATGTGAGCATAGAGCCATAAATTTAAAGGCTGTCTGGCAATGGCTAACCTCATCCTGAGATTCTTCATTCAGGAACAGCATGCTTTTGGTCATGTAGTTATTAGGAATGTATAGACTGTGGTTTAGTGAAGTCTGGTCTTCAGAAGAGTCCTGTTCCATGTTCAGGGAAGTACAGGACGAGGAGTCCTGCACTTCCTGCACGAAGTCCTGTATGAAGTCCTGGGCGCACTCCTCACACTGACTTTCGTGGCACTCTTGAATATTGGTGTGTTCAGTCTCGGCAGCATCCTCAGTTTCTCTGGACATTTCCCAGCAGTCCTCACTGTTACAGTGTGGGTACGTCTCACAGGACTTTCCCCGGCTGAATCTCTGAAGTCTGTTACTCCACACAGACTTGCAACTCAAGTGCTCGTCTGCTCCTATCTCAGTGAGGTCTGAAACCGGTATACTGATGTCTCCGTGACTTGGAGGGGAGAAGCAGGGGGGGTTGTTGGAGTCCGGGACAGAACAGGAGCGGTTAAGGGCCCCCCTCACTCTGTTCAGCCTCTGCTGCGCTCTCCTCCTCACTGGGGAGCTGTTGTGAGAACGGCAATCCATCTCATCTGTCAAGATCAAGCTGTCTCTTTCACTGCCCTCCATGTCCTCAGCCCAGAGAGTGGAATCCCAGCCCCCACACAGCTGCAGATCGAGAACATTATGATTGGTTTCAGCTGTTTTGAAGGCAAAAAATAAACTTAATTATCTAGATGGTAAAACAGAAACCATAGTTTAGATAGCTGAGCAAACTGAAATGGAAAGAACATCAATCTCAATTCTGCCCTTTTTCAACTCCATAGTTTTTTTCTTGATATTGTTATGCTTTACAATTTTATATTGTATTCTGGAGTTTTGTGCCTAAGGTGACCATATGAAGATATTCTCTCTGACATCACACAGATCTATGGATACAAATATGGCCAAAGAGTTTGGAGCATCTGAAGCCCGAGCTTTTAGGGATTACTGATAGAAATTAGGTCCCTATGATTTGAAACTTTTGCCAAGCTTAATATGAGCATCAGTGCAAATATACAGCAGTGCCCAAAGATCTTAAGCCACTCTACATTTCTTTATGTTTTTCTTTCAAGCAGTCAGACTTTCTTGTATTTTTAAGTTTTCTTGAGCAATAGTTATTCAGGCTTTCTGAAGGTCTGTCCTGCAGTCTGTCCTTAAAGAAATTTCAGGTAATTGGACAAGAGGAGGAAAAAAAGAAAAGACAGAGCTAAAAAATGATCTATGGCAGCAGATGAACACTATCTAAAAGTCATGTCCTTCAGAAACTGGAGCAAATCCAGCTAAGATCTGAGAGATACCCTTCAGATGATCAAGAAACTGTCAAGAAATCATTCTAAGCAAGGGAAATGAGGAGAAAATGCTGAGGTGTGCCAAATAATACAAGAACTGCACTGAAAATCTGTAGAAACAGGTTTTATGGAGAGATGAATTATTTTGGTTCAAATCATTGTCAATATGCACAGAGGAGGTCTGGAGAGAGGTACAACAGTGAATGTCATTTGTAAAGCATTGTAAAACATGCTTTGTCATGGACCACACCACCATTTTCGAAGTGGTGTGGGATCATCGTGACAGAGAACAGAATAAAAGTCAGCCAACATCCAAAGAAGAGCTCTGACTGTCCTTCATGAAGCCTGGAGAAATATTCCTGAAGATTACTTAAAGAAATTCCAAGAAAGCTGCCTAAGAGAGTTCAAGCTGTGTTGAAGAATAAAGGTGATCATACCAAATATTGACTTTCAAGCTCTTTATGATTGTACAAACTCTGGTAATCTAATAGGGGTATATACAGTAGAAGTTGTTTTTGAAATTCTAACAACAATGTAAATAAAATCTTGTAAAGCAAGTTGTATAGTAATATTCTACTCTTTGCAAACAAATACTGTATATGATTCCTTTAAGGAATGTGTTAACATGTTGCTTAAATCTGCCAATAACTTTTCTGACATGATGTTGCATCACTAGCTCATTTAGCACACAGTCAGAAAATGAAATAAAACATATATTTCAATTATGAAACGGCTCTGAATAGGTACCAATAACATTCTGGAAAAGCTGTTTGCTGGCAGTACAGGTTTTAAAAAATATTTCTTCCTCCAGCTGCTTGCTACATTTTTAAAAACTTGCTCCATACCTGCTGCCTGGACAGACCATTTGTTTTAACAGAACTGTCATGCTGATCTTTGGTGTTGTCATCTGAGCTCAGTCTTTTAAGAAGACATTTAGGTTTGGAATGCTGCCATCTCGCCTCCCAGGAGCTCTCCTGCCCATCTGTGGATGCCAAAAGAAAGAAAATAACAGCAGGAGAAATCACGGAAGAGACTAAGCGGCGATCTGTTTGAATACACGTGATGAACATGATAACCTTGAAAGTTTGAAACCGATTCAATGGAGAGCACGCGTCGTCCAACTGAGGAGAGTTTGCGGCACACAGCTGCAGAGGAGGTGCGGGACAGCCGTCCTTCAGCCAGAGACAGGATGTCCTGTGGGAGTGTTACACTTGCAGGTTTGCAACACATGAACAGACAACACATACATAGTACCGTGTGTATGTGCTACTTTTTCAAGTAGTTGTGAATAAATGTATTTCTCCTACATATTTTTTTCATACATCACATACATACACAGTGTTTCACTGGTGGATATTCACTGGATTATTGGCATCTATGTTAGAGCTGTAGAGCATTTTTGGACTTTTTATCTGTTTATGCAGTTTTGTATATATTTTCAGTGTTTAATCTCCTTTTTTTCTTTTTGAAATCTGTTGTTTATCTCTAGATTTGGACTTTTGCCTGGGTGAACCATCTAAAGACTTTTGTTTTGGCAACCCCTTCCAATTAGCTGTTTCTGGAGGGATGACTGCTCATAATTATTGACTAGTTGCTGGGTTTTTTGCAATTCTGTTACCATGAGCTCTTCATGAGCCTTATTCTGTATGCTTATACGCAGACTTCTGAGAGGGTTCTCATAAAGTTGTAGTACATATTACAATCATATAACACCTTTTTCCACTTAGAATGAGCAATTTTACTTCTGTTTTTCTTTTTCATTGAGGTTTATCTTGTAAGAGGCTGACAGTGAAATGCAAAACTTGCAGTGACACATTATTTCCACTTGATGCTGCTCAAGAGCACGGACTGACTGGAGGAATATGGACTGTCAGTTTGTCTAATAGTTGAAAAGCAGATATGATTTAATACTACAGTAATCACACAAAGTATCCATATATTTGTTCTGACTGTAAAGCAATAGTGATTCCGTGTTCTGCTGGGATGTACTGTTTGGCTTGATATATGTGAGGAAAGCATCGGTACAGGCTACACATTGCTATTGGCCAATCATTATCCATCGTATTAGATCATGACAAGATATTGCTTTTCAGTTCTTTTCCTATTTGTTCAACATGACACATTTCATATTTAACCATATTTTCCTGTCTCACTACATGTCAAAAAGGCAAATCACCCAATTTTCCCATTTGTGTGAAAGTTATAATGATTTTAGTGTGATCCCAGGACAAAACGCCTTCTGAAGCGAGACCTCTAATTATTCCACAGCTGTCTCATGCAGTTTAAACCACGCAGCTTTCTATAAATCATTCTAACAGTAATAAAGAGTCAGCAGGTTTTTTTGTACCTGCAGGAGCGGCCGGTCCTCAGGCTTCTCCTCCTGCATCTGCTCCAGCAGCCTCTGGATTTCTTCTCCCAGATCTGCCTCCAGCTCTGGCTCGATGACAAAGTTCAGTGCGGCAGAAAGCGTAGAGCCCAGAGAATAAACATGGCCCTGTAGCCGGGGGCAGACAGGGAGACAACGCTGTCATTATCACGAAGCAGCTGCAGCTGTGAATTTACAGTACACACAGAGATCTGAATCCATGAATGAGTTTAGAAAAGCTCAAAATAACACTCTATCCCGTAACGACTTTATAGGCCATAATTGCTATGCATCGCTGCCATGTAGGCATATTTATGACGGAGCCTTTGTGTTGCTTTGCTTCGCTGACAGTGGATATTATGGTCAGCCCTGAGACAGCAGTGGATATGAACCAGGTGCTCCGGAGTTCATGACCCACGCATAACTATCGCTCCCAACAGTTGAAGTGGGCTCGACCCATACTTATGTGGTAAACAAATGTGCAAGAAGAAGAAGTTCTTTAGAAAAACTGCAAAAAATTAGAACGCACAGTTTACTTTGAAATCCAGTTACATAAGTCTGCTGCAAATGTATTCATGCGGTGGTGAGAAAAGTCGCACCGCTCAGTGGCAGAGTGCGACTTTCACATTTGAATTCTGCATTTCTACAGAGGAAGCAGAAAGCTTTAGAATTCAGTCGCATGAAAGGCATTTGTCTGTTTCCTGACAATAAAGTTTTTTCACTGCTGTATCCATAATACAGCAGACATAGATGTACAGAGAAGTCTAAAAAGATGAATAGAGTGGTTACACAGCTGCACTCAGCCACAGCGAAAAAGGATACATAATGGAGATGAACATTTATTAAGCCCAGTGAGAGAAATGCAGACTTACTTTTAAAAGAATTGCAGCAGGAACAAAGATAAATGTGCAGAGGAGAGTACTCAGACATGTTTACACCTGGAGCTGCAAGCACCTTACAATGAAAAGTATGCAAATTCGTAGATAAAGAGGCTCGTGCTTAAACGCATTAGTCAGAAGAACAACTCGATCCAGTCTGTTTTAAGATTTAGACTGCTGAATGTTAAAGGGAAATTTGGGTTGAATTAAACTGTAAGCTTATTTTCATAGCTGTGGACACAGTTTGTGTTTGTCATGATGATACTGTGTCCTAGCCAAGTGAATCACTGAGGTCTGGGATTATAGTCAGTTAAAAGAGGTCAGACCGTGTATCAGGCATGAGCTGTGAGGCTGATTCCTGCACTTCAGACTGACTCAAAGCAAAGAAGCATTTGCTAATCCACCCATCCAAAATGAATATAATGTAATCCGATACAACTCTTCTGTTATGGTGTACATAATATACTGCCATGTTCTTGCTGACACAGATGTAGGTGTTAATGTTTTAGCAGTGAGGTCACACTTAGTGGTGGCGTAGACTGAACTGCTTTATATTCAGGTGTCTCTGACATTTCGCACCGCCCGTGAATGTAAATGGGGAGGAAAACAAATTAGAAACACCTCTCAGAATAATGTAGTCAAGTGTAATTCAGGGCAGGATTCGCAGCAGATCTCTTCAACTGCAGTGAAATTGACCGTGCGTATATGAGTAATCAAAAGTGGCAAAATGGTGTGTAACCTGCTATTTGGTTAAAAATCGCAGATAGCACACACGCATTTAAAATATTTAAAAAGGCTTTTCTCAAAGTGCGCCCGCCTGAAACGTAACTGTGATGAAATATCAACATACACAGTGATTAATAATAAATGATATTCATCTGTACAGTTTGCTCAATGGCACATTGTTAATCTGCACAGCGGCTACAAGGTGCAAAAACAAAAAAACCTCGACTATGGCTGGGAAGTCGGACTTTTTTCATAAAAGTGGTTTTGTTTACACCTGCCTAGATCACTGATAATTTACTCTGAACAATAACAATAATGTGTCAGTGTAGATTCTCAGCTGAAAGTATGTCAGGTATGCAAACCTGTGCATTGCATAATGAATCCACACTTTATATTCTGGTGTTAAATTTACAGCTGCACAAACTGTATGCATGACATTGCCATAGACGTGAACATGTAATCAGTTGTTTTGTTTTAGTTCCTGCCAAACCATTTTTACACTCTTGAAATTTGTGCAAATAATCATTATTTAGGAACATCGCACACGTATTCAAGTTATTATGTATGTACTGTAACACAGTCATAATAAAATAACGCGCTATTTAGGATCACCATACATCATTCCCTATGTGCCTTTATGTTCTTAATGGAAATAATTACATTAAGAAACATAGTTATCACTTTGACATTCAGTTCAATCTACTGACCTTGAAGTAGCGGTCAAAGGTCAAATATAACATGACATCTAAAATTTTTATACAGTGCTTTTTATATGTTGACATTACTTAACAGATTTGGTATGGTCTTTCCTCATGTTGTGCATTTTCCATTGTTATACCTCTCTGACCTGTTTTCCCCATGTGATTCCTAGTTTCCCCACAAAGTTTTATCAGAATTCATTCACAACCGTTCGAGCGATCGTGTGTACACACAGAATGCCATGCACGTAAATGCTACCAAAAACACAACCTTCTTGCCGTAAGTAAATACACATTAGTCTGTATGACTATTCGCAGAATATTTCTAAATAGCATATAATCAATAAAATGTATGTCACTGACTTGGCCAGAATCTATAGTGATTTCCACATCTCAGTCTCTATGTGATGTATCAAACCATGGATATAAATGGATTCAGTTTAAAGCTTCAGAGATGTAACGCACAGCTGTCACTTTGGAAATAAATGGTTTCATTTATTGAATTGTGTGCTCAAATGAATAACAGCTGTTTTAGAGCCGCCATAACCTGTGCATACTTGGAGGGGGGAATAAAGAGAAAAAAAAAGGGCTAATTATTACAGACATACAGATAGAATTTATTGTTAAAATTATAAAAATATAAACTATTTTGGAATTAGAAAGTTCACAAATATAACTGTTTCACAGCTCGAGGTGACAGAGGTGGGCATATAACTGAATGGCTGCTGTCTTGCATGGAGTTTAAGGTGAGAGCAGAGAACAAACAACACTCTCCTCTCTTTCAGCAACATCACCACTGTGTGCTGTATTGAGAAACTCCCAGGGGTGAATGACTGCACTGTCCCTTTGACCACATCGAGTAAGAAGATTCAGCATTTCTCACCTCAAACGTGCTGCCCGTGTTGTCAAACTCAGGCGGCACGAAGGAGCCTTCTGGATCGTCTGCAGGTTGAAAGCATACCAATTAACTGCACCATTAAGCATGCAAACATCATCATTTCATCAAAGTGGGGAACAAACAGGCCATTTGATGTTAACACTCAGACGTACAGTCATGTCAGTTCTGTACTGTAACCTACTTGCTAAGCATATCCCATAATGAGATGCAAATCAGAGAAATATGCACCCAGCACGCTAAACCACAACGGTCCAGTGGGCTAGTGCAGACGCTTCCCTTCATTTGCCTAATGCGTGTGTCAGAGATAATCCCAGGCAAACAAGACATGAGCAATCTGCTGATCAGAGCAGGGAAGCAGGCACAGAGGAGCAGCTCTGCATTCTTCACTTTGTCCTCCTGAAATAGGTTGACGCTTAGACTGGACATCCAGATGCACGAAAACATCACTACGAATGTAACATCCACTCCCTCGAGTGAGCTCAGGAAAAGACGGAAAAGGCAGAAGGGGAATAAAGTGGGTCAGGACAATTTGGGGGCTTGTCTGCTAGAGCTAGGCTATCTCTTCCTGGTGTTCAGAGGTCAGTGTGAATTTCTGTGCTTTTCTCCCCTTTCACCTCCTTTTCTATCACCTCTTTCAACTCATCCTTTTTTTTTAAAGTTATGTTTAACTTCACCTGATTTTTTGTTCTCAAGCTTTGACTCACCTGTATGCTTTCTTCTTCTCCCCTCATCTTGCCTTTCCTTCTCTCTCCTCTCCCGTGTCTTCCTTACTCTATTTCCAATCTCCTCTCCAGACCTCTTAAACTTTTTGACTCCTCTCCTCTTTTGTTCTTTCACTCACTCATCTTTTCCCGCCATCTTCCTTCCTTTTGCTTTCATCATTCCCCTCCTTGTCTTTCCTTCTCTCTACTCTCTGCTTGTTTGTCTTTCCCCATCTTTTTTCATTTTACTCCTTCCGTTTCTTTTAAATTGCTCTTTCCTCACCTCTCTTTTTGTCACCCCTTTTCTCATACTTTGCTTTTTCATCTCCCCTTGTCTTTCATCTCCTGCACCTACCCATTTTCATCTCCGCTTTCTCTCTTCCTTTGTTCCATATCATCCTCCCTCTTCTCTCCCCTCCTCATGTCTTTTCTTTAATTTCTTCATCCTTTATCCCCTTTTCTAATAATTATTTTGGAATTTCAACAATATGTCAACAACATCAGTCCCTCCCTTACCTTGTTAGCATTCTCTCTTCCTTTGACATTTTGATCCAATCTCTCACGACCGTTCATTTCCACAAACCCTGCCTACCCCACTCTCCT
>NW_005187463.1:1291025-1311364 GCF_000239375.1 Pundamilia nyererei
AAAAAAAAAAAAAAAGACAGCCGTTGTCAGTGACGCAGTTGCCTCCAGGGTGATGGTGGGAGCTTGGTGAGTCATGTATGCCTACAGCATTTTAACACAACAGGTAGCATGAGCCAAGCAATACCAGAGATTCATCACGCTTTCCAAATGTGCTGATCGTATTTCCCACAGCGCACAGCCGGCACCGTTTCATCACAAACTGAACAGCTTGCGATGTGAAACCTTGTGGGAAAAATCGCGGCTTTTCTTGGTCATCGCTGTATAAAAAAACCATTAGAGCACATTTTGTTAGCGTGTCTCTGCTCTGGCGATGCAAACGCTGCCAAAACACCCACCATGACATCCAATTACCTTCCTGATATTACCGCAATAGTAAATCATCTGAAATAAACAGCATTAAAGTGTCGCTGCAACTGTTGTTCCCACTGAGACCCGTCATCAAAGCCCCTCAAGGTCACTCTGTGATACAGCGTTAGAGCCCGTTTGTTTGTGTGTGTGGGCATGAGATTGACCAATACACCATGTGTCTGCTTGAAATTGCACTGCGATCTGACAAACAGTTCAATTAAAAGGAATCAATAGGGAGCCGTGCAGCAAGGAAAGCTGGGAATGCGGTGCACTGATGAACGATATAGATGAACTCTATTCAGTAGAACTAACGCAAGAAGGGTAATGTGAGCACTGCAGTTTCTTTCTCTTCTCGCAGTGTGAATCATAGCCAACGGACTGAACACAATCCAATAAAGCATGGCAACAAACGAGACTGCGAAGAATTTCAGCTGACAGAGTAATCAAGACATCACTTCAAAGCGTCTCTATTACTGACTGAAAAGATGCGTGGAAATTAAAAATGGATGCAACCACTTTAACGGATGCCACGGCGGCTGTGAAGTGTTTGCAAGTGTGAGCGGGCCGAGTGCTGCTAGGCTATCCACGCTGTTACCACAACAACAATCCCCCTGGCAACCCTGTTGATCTAATCAATGCTTATCAATTTCTGACGGAGTATGTGCACGCTGCAGTGCAAGCGCTCATATATGTGATGAGATGCAAAGGAAACAAGAAGAATAGAAGAGGTGAGGCTTAATAGTTGCTCACAGAGTATTTTCATTTAATGTCACTGGGCCTTGCAGCCCTGTGATGGGGTAAAAGATGTTGTCTGTGCAAATCAGGGCAGACCTGCCGACCTTGGCAAAGCGCAACGCATCCAGTGAGACACTAACAGAGTATTTTCAGGCAGAAATTTGCAAATTGAAAGTGATACAGATCAGCGCAACAAATCACTAAAGGGGGGGAAAAGGCGCCTGTTCTCTGTATGTCAGAAAAAAAAGCTCGAGCTGGAATTTAGGCACAATCTGTAGCTCTGATCTGATCTGCTGTATTCAAAGTATAAAACTGATTTCTCCCTTTAGCATGTGTGAGCTTCAGCACTCAGCTTCACTAACAAGTGACAAGTAAAATTCTATATATATGAAAAATGCCCTGAAAATAGTCAGAAACAATAACAACTGCCTGTAATTAGCATATACAAAGGTGGTTAATGTCTAAAAAAGGAACACAGGACACAAGCCTGAGCTATAGACTCACCACTGAGCTGCTCCATGAAGCAAACATTCCCATGGGCGTTGAAGGCCAAAGTGTCTGGTGTTATGCACAGTGTGTGGAAGAGGTGGGAGGGTCTGATGCTCTGCAGGGCCAGAACACACTCTGCACACACTGCCCACACCTCCTCCTCAGACAGACAACTGTCCCGCAAAGAAAGGATGTCTGCCAGAGAAACATTTTCCTGTGGACAAAGCACAAACACACACAACCGTGGGTATGTACACTAAATAAGATCCACAGTGGAAGCCTGATTTGTTTATATGTAGTTAAGGTTAGGGATAAGGACTTGCCTTTAGCATTTCTTCAACAATGAACACTTTGAAGGAACACTATTTGCTCCAATGCTGCCATTTAATACAGTGTGTGTGAAGGCAAATATTAATAAAGAGCTCTTTGCCCTTTTTTTATTTAACATTTGGTCGCATTTCCTATTAGCTTGTAGCTTGGGACACAAGAGGGCAAAACGCAACAGCTATCTTCAATAACAGGCATCGAACCCGCATAGACAGAAAAAAACTGAGCTTCCAAGTCAGTCCTGGCGATCCACATTAATGCACATCCATGCAGTTATAATTTAATGATTCAACTAGTTTAAGAAGGGCTTTCACATCTTCCTTTTCCCCTCATGAGCACCTAAATGCACCATCAAACAGCCTCTTGCTCTCAACTGCATTTCAGTCAGCCAACTCATGTGAAACGGCTTTATTAAAATGTAAATAGAGAGCGTGCAAAGTAGACGTTAAAAGCTCTGACCTCATTACTTCCTGCTGAACAGAGGGGACGGCAGAGACTGAAGTTCTACCTAATCCCTTGAGGACCTTGATCCAACAGGTTGATGCTGGAGTGAAAGTGACTCATGTGCATCATAGCACAGCGGCCATGTGGAGGCAACAGCAGCAGAGGAAGCATTACAGTTCAAATGAAAAGTGTTATTGCAAAAGGTAAAAGGTGTTGGACAGCATGGATACAACTTACAGTACAGCAGAGACAGATTTGGTTTTGTTTTATGGTCTCTGCAAAATGCAAATCAACACACTGCTGCAAAAATTTGAACTTTTTGCTCTGAGTGATTCTGGCTTCATAGAGAAGGGTACATTTGCAGTTGAAGCTACAAATGATGGATGTTGCAGTCTCTTTTGAAGCTTTCTGTCATCTTAATATCAAATAACTAAAATTATTGGGGGGGAAAAAACGCCAACAGTCACACAATCTCTTGCAAACAATTTGGAGACAGTGGGACGGAAAACCTCTCTTAACAGGAAGAACCAGGCACGGGGAGGGGAAGCCATCTGCTGCAACTGGTTGGGGGTGAATGGTGTAAGACGCATGCAAAAGGAGACAGCATAAAAGATGCAATATACCAGATATTTTGATAATGCATGGCATTTATAGGACCAATGTGTATGGTAATTTTTAAACTGGTGTATAAAAAATATGGTTCTGTATTAGTATTTAGTTTCTCAGTGGTTGCGCACAACACTTCCTAAGGATATTATGATATATTAACTGATCCATCGATCGATTAATGTAAGTAACACATAAAGATTATGTTTGCTTTTGCATCTAAATCTTATTTAATTCATGACAGATGATTTAAAAAAAAAAACATTTTGTTTAAAGGTTTGGAAAGAAAGTCTAAGGAGCTTGGAAAGAAAAGCGTCTGGACTTCAAGTTGCTTGAACACGTTTCACCTCTCATCCGAGAAGCTTCTTCAGTTCTAGGGTCAAATGGTGGAGAGTCCCAGATTTAAGCTCTGTGGGAGCAACACACTGAGAGGGACAAAGGCCCCCTAATGATCCTCTACCTAATCACATGAGCCAAGGTGTGAAAAAGAGTGTAGGTCACAATCAGCCAAGGTTTCGGGTGAGCTCATTGCGAAACCTGGCCCCACCTTATCATGTGATTTCCTGAGGTCAGATGGCCCAGGATGTGAGTGGGCATTAAGGCGTCTGGGGAGGGAACTCAAAACTGGATTATAGATGGCAGAGAGTTGGTGTCGTAAACCATCACCTCTGTTCAAAGATGGTCGCTCACAGTGGACATAAATGACTTCTTTTACTCCTCTTTCAAACCATCTGTCTTCTTTGTCCAAAATATGTACATTGACATCCTCGAAAGAGTGACCTTTGTCCTTTAGATGCAGATAGACCGCCGAGTCTTGTCCCATGGAGGTGGCTCTTCTATGTTATGCCATACTTTTTTGAAGTGGCTGTTTGGTCTCTCCAATGTGGAGGTCTGGGCATTCCTCGCTGCACTGTACAGCATACACCACATCGTTAAGTTTCTGTTTAGGAGTTTTGTCTTTGGGATGAACCCGTTTCTGTCTGAGTGTGTTGCTGGGTCTGAAATATACTGGGATGTCGTGCTTGGAGAAGACTCTCCTGAGTTTTTCTGATACACTGGCTACATGGGCTTAAATCTGGGACTCTCCACCATTTGACCCTAGAACTGAAGAAGCTTCTCGGATGAGAGGTGAAACGTCTTCAAGCAACTTAAAGAAGTCCAGATGCTTTTCTTTGCAAGCTCCTTAGACTACGATGACCTGGATGACTAAGAAGCTTCACAGACGTTTGGAAAGAAAGGAGACTCATAAAGCAGCCATTTATTATTTTATTTTCTTTCACAATGTTTGGCTTTGTATAGCAGAGACATGGCAGGTTTTGAAATTCAACCCCTTGTCATTCTTTTATGGTCTCTATTGTACTTTCTGTACACATTAGTCTTTAATTTATTATATACCTTGACAATTGTGTTTTATAGAAATGGAACCCTAGACTTAAAACCAATCAAAATTAAAAAAAAAAAGGACTATATTAGGAGCCACATTAGATTCACAGGTCCAGCTCATCGGCTGGTGATTCGTGCTCTTATTTTAAAGATTACTTTGACATCATTAGGACATACAGAGCATACGCAACTCTTCATAATGGATCATGGCTGGCTTCCAAACTTTGATGTTACCTTATACATCTTAAACTCAGATTCAATGTGAACTTTCCCACCTCAACAGGTCCTTCATGTAGGTAAGAGTGATGCATTAACATTAAGGAGCAATAACCAAAACATGATGTTGAATTGAAAAGTAGCTTTTAAGCCAGAATGACACATTTCCTGTTGGTACTGTAGGTACCAGTCTTCTTACCATTCAGCTGACATCTTGTGAGGCATTGTTTTCTGTTAGTTTAAGCATTTAAAGGATTACTTTTAAAAAGTTTGCTGACTTTACCCCAGTAATAAAGATTGTTAAAAAGGGTTTCCTGTTGCAGATGTCTCTGAGAAATTCAGTTTGATTCTTTGAGTGTCCGGTCTCTGTCTCAGGATGTATCTGCAGGAGCCTGGCACAGCTTGTTAGCCACAAAAATGCTTCCAGGCTTGACTTCACCATCACAAACGTTGACTACATTTGACTTTGACTGTAATAAAAACGGACACTCTGACACTCATTGTAATAATTACAATATAAGTCTCATTTTTATGAGGAACTAAATCTTTGCCACGTAAACATGTTCAGAGTTTATATGCCCCTACGGGTCTTTACTTGGAAACTGACTCATGCCTTGATTAACACTGAAAAAGATAATTCAAACTTACAAATGACTGTAACTAAGACGCTACATAATCTAAAGTTGAAGGCTTTACAAGATATGTTTGCCTTCATTCATTCATTCATTAGCGCTAACAGCTGAAAATATCTGGTATAATATAGCATCCTGCACGCTTAATTCCATGGAGTGAATCTACAGACCTGTAGCAACACACTGCATCGTCTGTGTTCCACTGGCCCCATTTACCCCAGCAGACGCAGTGATCTCACAGATTCCATGAAGCATTAAGCATAATGCTGCGGTCTGATTATTACAGGAACTTCTCTACAGTTTGCAAGTGGACACAAAAGCTGGCCTTAACTCAGGCAGAAGAGTGGAAGTGGAGAACGAGTGCGTGTGTGTGCGTGGAGGCGGTGTCATAAAGAAGTGATTGTCACACTATATCTAGCACTTTAACAACCATGGACGATTTTTTTTCTTCTTTCATGACAGTATTTATATCACAGCAGCTTCATTTTTCTCTAACTCCGAAGGTCTTAACGCTTCTGTTCTCTGATAATCTACAGCTCTGCTCTCACTGACAATCACTGCTTTATCTTTGATTGCACAAGAAGGGCCTATCTGTTTTGATTTACGACTGTCTTGTAGGTGCAGCAGAGTTGTAACAGATTGCGAACAAAGCATACTGATGTGATCGAGTGGGGTAGAGCCAAATTACAGGGCAGAAAAGTCCCACTTCAAGCAGCAGCAGCAGCAGCAGCCGCCCCATAAATAGACAGTTTCCCTTGAGAACAGTGCAGGGGAACGTTAGTTTCTCTCACCCCCCTCAAGTTAAATGTGCTGTCCTATATAAGTTTGCCTCTGAGTTTCAAGGTTCTGGTGAGGCTCTTGGTGTGGTGCATGTCTTTGCACTGCAGTAATGGGAGGAAAGGCAAAAGAGAGGGCTTGTTCTCCTGTATTATGGTGTAAAGATGCACACAGAGGGAGAGGAGGACAATTTTCAATTCTGGCACTTGAAGAAGTGCTCATAACAGCAACAAACAAAATCCTCAGAACATGGTATTCCTTTATCATGCATCATTTGAAACTCTGTTTAAAAAATAAATAAAATACAAAAAGATTATTCAATTTAACAAAGAAACACTAAAGACTGCTGATGGTTTAAATTTGGAACCCTATTTTATTTTACACATAAGGTGGGCATCCCCTATCATTCCCAATGTGAGCTCTTTGGAAGCACTCTTTAGGAAGGCTGTCTTGTACCATTATATAAAGTATTGAGAATTTGGTTTAATGTGAATTTCCAAAAGTTGTTTTTTATCTTCCACACCATAGAGCAGAGAGATTACCTTAAACAGATATGTCAGATATGCAACATAACCCAGTGTGTCCGAAAAAGAAAAAAAAAAGTCAACAAGTACATTAAATTCCGTCCACAACACCAAACCCTTCTCCACCCATTCTCTTCCAGATGTATTTTCTGCTACCCTGGCAGGAAATGGGTTACTCTAAATATACTAGACTGTTTTGCAGATAAAACCTGAAACCTTTTAAGTCTAGGTATTAAAATTATTTCTGGAGTACATTTTGACTTTTACTCGCATTTAAACAGTGAGCAAGTCGATTCCGATCCCTTGTTTGTCTTAAATCATCGTAAATGTTAAGGCCCTAAGAACGTTTCTCTGGCTGACTTTAACCACTAAGAGGATTAAGAATTTCAACCAGCAGCTTTCTAGGAAACACAAAAAGAGGCTGTTTCATATCATTTGGATGCTCCAAGCAATCGACACCGGTATCTTTTTAAAACAAACAAACGCCAATGTTTAGTTATAACTTCTTCCTTTTAAAAACCCCGCTCCCTCTCACCTCATCCTCCAGCAGTGGAGGCAGATGCTCAAGATCGTATTCTCTGTCTTCGGCTTTTCTTAAGTACGCGTCCGCCGCATCACTCCCGGAAGTCTCCATTGCACCAACTTTGATTCCCTCAAGTAGTAAAGCGAATTTCGGAGCACACCGCAACGTTTCCAGTCGACACAGATGGCATGTCTGAGCTCTCGGGGTACGCTGGGCACCACTGGTGGGGGTTCAAATGCTCGCTGCAGTCCAGCAGTCAGTAGGTGGTCACTGCAGGACAATCCTGACAAGAAACGACGCCGAATAATCGATGCTTCCTCAGCGACCGTCAACAGCAGAGTGATGCTGCTGGAGGTGTTTAAGGCTATCGGTAACGCCACAAAAATCAGGCTACACACACTGAAGGCGGTCATGAGCTGCGGATCTCTGAATCCTCCCTTTTCCCAGTGCTGGCAGAGCGGAGAGTACTGCTGCCTGCATGCTACAGTTGGCTTCACGCCTCCGTTCACAGTGCAGCTTGAGTGACTCATATTCATCACTTAGTCCTTATTATCTCTTCTAATTCCAATGATCTGGCTTTGTACGAACTAGTGTGTACTAGACTTATTTATTCCACCATACTGGCTACATACTCATTTCTTAATTGAATATGAACTATGCCCTCAATAAATTCTCTAAAGTCCTGTCAGTCTGCAAAGCTGATATTTATTATTATACCATCATAATGTGTTTAGGAACTTAGGAAGGTTTAGATTACTTTTTTTTCTTCCGTGAGAGTGATTGGTTAAAAAATGTGTAATATTCTTCACATTCTTCTGGTTTTTGTACCTATAGGAATATCTGAAATGATCTCTTAGTTTCATTCAAAAGTAAGAAGGCGACATTCTCAGCAGCATTTCTTCTTTGTATTAATTGCTACTTTAATTGAGAAATGAACAGGGCTTCTCATCTGTCTTTGCCCAAAAGTCACTTTGAAATTGAATATTCTGAAACTGATCAAATCTCAATCCACTGATGAGAACCTGTGTTATAGTTAAAATGTTCAAATGAAGCTTTTAGTTGGCTAACTCAATCTATTAGATAGTCAAGAATAAAATGTTCTATTCTTCATACAATACTTGCCAAAACATCCCTCGAAATCTCCTGTTCTCCAAGTGAACACTAAAGCAAAGAAATGCAGTATTTCTTAAAATAACTGACAGAATAGTCCAAAGCAGACACCTTAAATTATAGACAAAAATACAAATTTTGCAATATTTGCATGACTTACATGACATTTATTTTATACCAAAGTAAATGTAATCCTAAGTTTATTATCAAGTAGCAACCACTGGGGCTGAAAAATAAAAACCAACATGGAAGTGCCAGAAACTGCAGTTCCTGGAGTGGCAACTGGAGGCTGGCTCCAAACAGGGCTCTCCATGGACTCTCTTGTTAAAATGCCCAAGTTTAGCAGCATTAAAAATATGTTTACAGGCTGGCACAGAGAAAAGCATGCTCTCTACGGATAGTGTCTAAAGGCAGTTCATGTAGGAGAGAGCAGTATGTAATGATTAATGAGATGAATTTAGAAATTCTGAACACTTTTTAATGAGCACTAAATCACTATGACTTTTTACTTTCCACAATAATTAGTTAACACAACAAAACACACCTTTCAGCTTTTTATGTATTTTAAAACCAGGTTTTGGGAAATGTGTCTGTCTCTAAAGCAGTTTGGGTCAACTTCTATTGTTTAAATGTTCTATAGGCTAAATATGAATATGTGATATGACAGTCAACACAAAAAGCTTCAGACATTTTTTAGTGCATGTTTAAAGAATATTGCTCTTTTCTAGGAAAAAATCCATTACCAGCATTGGTTTTGCTACTATCGATATTTGGATCCACTCACCCACCTCTGCTTGAGTCATATGAGTCTCTGAACTGGACCGCATCATTGGGTTTGTGGTGTTGGTGTCTTCTGGGGAATCGTTTGACAGTTTAACAAATAACACGATTTGCTGTGACATTAACACCATCAAGAAAGTTTTTTTCTTCAGTTTTGCCAAGTGGAAACCTTACATTATTTATTCTGTTATGCAGCACTGTAGCAAATATGTATGTCTGTGCCTTGCCTCCTAACATACTACAGATCCAGTCTGCTAACCAAGGTCTCATCCAGAGAGGGTCACTTCTGCCTCCTGAAAACCAACATGTCTGTGGTATAGTGGTAAATTCTCTGCAGAGTCATCTATTTTAAATCGAAAGTTTGCATTTTGGAAAAAAAATGAAAGAAAAAACGCAGCAATAGCATTTCATTTACAAGCCAATCAGAAATGTATTTTTCTGTTATTTATACAGAATTACTGTTGAAGCATTTTAAAGAACTACAGTATATAATATCTAAATGTAATGTTGCACATATTTTTTTTTGTTAGTCATTTCCCTGTCAAAACAAATTAGCAATGCAACCCTTCTCTCATTGTTATTACAAATGCACCCCCTTGCATATTTGTTTTAGCCCAATACTTTCTGAGACACCCTGATCCATCTTAATTGTCCACTCCATTTAAATATCTTCTTGTGCCGTGTCCTAGTCATGATGGAAAGCCTGTTTGGGTTGCCAGCTGAGCTCTGGGTGGTGGTGAATGAGATTGCTATTATGCCGGCGGTGCCCCGTGGCTGCTGAGCGGTGATAGAAGGGCCTCTTTGGCCAGGCAGAGGGAAACCACTATTAGAACTGTTGACTGCTCAGTACTGTGGCATGTTGAGATAATAGAGGGAAGTACTTTTACTTTAGCAGCCACGCAATTAATGTGATCATACATATTCTGGCATATCCCCTCAATGACTTATTACTTGAGAACAAAGCAGTCTATTTGATCCTTGTTGGCACTGTGCTGTAGCCAAGTGAGAGATACATTCAGAAGGTATTTCATCTTCAAAAGGATTAGCTCCTAATGTGGAAACACTGCAGAACTCCTTGCTGCTGGGAACAACTGAATCATTTACAGCGAGGCAGCGCTTGGCAGAGATGAGCCCGATGTTATAATCTGAAGTCATCTTAGAGTATTATGGCTGCTCAGTTTTGTCTATTTTCATATTTCAGGCTCAGATGTACTTCTTTTCCTCCTTCCTTATTTGGGTATAGCTGTCAGGATTGGCGAGAAAGAGGAAATACTTTTGGCCTGTTTGCACTTTTAAGTCGGAACCAAACTGATAAAAGATGGGATGGGATGTAATGTTACCTAACGTGTTGGGAAGCCTGCAAATACTACAAACCTAGAAAACTAAATTACTTTACATATAAAGTGGGGAAGGTGAGCAGGAGATTCCAAGTAATAATAAATAAGGACAGTGACAGAATGTCAACTTATAGATAAGTGCTAAGAAATAATGACTGTTAGCTAAATGCTAAAGGGTTCAAGCTAACATTTTCACAAAAAGTAAGAAATTACACCAGGTAGGAAGTCATTCTCCACACTAATCATGACACACGGTTGCTTATATGCAAGCTACAAGCTAGAGCTACTTTTCAGCTCAAACCTGCCCAAATCCTCAAATTCATGCACTCATGGTTTGTGACACCAAAAACAAATGATTTATTCTAATATTGTTTAAGTGTTTTAATAGATATGCAAAATTTAGCTAATTTACTGAAGTCAGTAAACATACTAGACATGTAAAATGATAGTTCCCATTTGAAATCCTTATGCATGAAAACATTTGTTGCAGAAAAGAATAGAAAAAGAAAGCTGTGACCCATATTTGGGATCCTGTTTGTATCCAAGGCTGATAGTTGACCTATGAAGTCTGGGAAGCATTGTTTCAGAGGAAATCCATGATGGACATAGAATGTCAAGCATGTGGAAACTTGCCAGCCTCTTCTGGAAATGGTGAATATTTACAGATGTGTCACAGAGATGTCAAAAGTTGCTATAGTCTTCAGTTCTGGTATGAAGCTTTAAAGTGTGGCTGTGTCTCAGCAGGGAAGCTCCTCTGAGAATATCTGACTTGGGAAAATGGCAAGAAAGCTTTTGGAGGTGCTGAGGTATGCAGGAAGTGTAGTAAAGTGTTGTGTTTAAATGAGCAAGAGCAGTATGTTGAACTATATGTAATATTGACTTTCAGCCACATGCAAATGTTGAATCTTTATACTCTTTTATTTACATCATATCATATATCAATGACAGTAAAATTATAGAAGTCAAGAGCTCTGCTGGCTCACCTGAAATCCGAACAGTAGCTTTGACTTGGAACATGAATGGTTAGTTCAACCAGGTTGTGCTTTCGTTCTTGCTTATAAGATCTATCACTTAAATTGTGATGGCCTCTAACTGTAACTTAAAGATCAAAATAGGGTTATTTTCTGATGCAGTAATAATTTTGTTTCATTATTCTTCCTCAAGGGTCATCAGCTGAGGATTGTGATTGTTTTCTTGAGGCATGCAGCTTTAGTCTCAGCATTTTAGCATGGTATAATTATGTAGCCTACCATGCATATTAATGATCTCATTTACCAGAACCTTATCTTAAAATGAGTCAGATGGAAATGTTGAAAAGTAGGCCAAAGACAGTATTTTTTTGAAGTTAAAGTTACATTAATCACCTAATAAAATCTGTTAAATGACAAGCAGATAATCATTGAGAAAGTAAAAACTTTGGGTTTTGTTCTAGAAGGGAAAAAAGCACCAATTGTTAGCTAAGTGGTTGCGATAGCTGTCCCTAACGCATACCATGCACAAATCATGGTATTCATGGCAGGACATGGTGATGGATGTGCATCTAAATACTATTAGTTTATAAAAGTGCTACAAAGGTTGAATTTTTCCAGGACACATAGCACTACATATTTAGTGCTGTGTGTCCTTGTACGCGTATGTGTAACTGGGTCTGCATAGCAACATAAAAACATCATCCAAGAACTGAATAACAGTAAAACCAACATAATAACTTTGAGCCTGTAAAGTTCACCTTCATCCATCCTCTTCTTCCAATATAATTCAGGGTCACAGTTAGATTTTGGTCTATTCAAACTAGCAAAGGGCAAAGGTGTGTGGTGCACGCTGAACAGGTTGCCAGTCTATCTGAAGGCTAACATAGACATATAGCCAGCCATTCACACCAACGGCCAATTTAGAATCGCCTAACATGTCATTGGGCTGTGAGAGGAAGCAGGAGCAACTAAACAGACACGGGAGAATATTCGAATGGATTCAAACTCTTGCTACAAGGCGATACCACACACTGGTGTGGTGGAAAAGTCACTATCACCACGATCAAGTGAATAATCAATTCCCAAGGTTCTGTGGAGAAGCCAACACCACTTGGTTTATCACTTCTAGCTGACGTCCAGTGCTAACTTGAGAGTTTACAGTTATATAAACTCTGGGTTTCATAACCCGATGTACGTCAAAAAAAACCATGATACCAACACCATGACCCAAGGTATCATGGAAGATGGTGTGTCCAGATGCATAACCAAGATGTATTCTTGTACTTCCTGACCTTGATCTTGAAACGACTGTTGAATGACGAGTGTGCTTATTACACAATGACCCCATCCAGTCAGTTTGTGAGAACCTATGATTAATGGAGTTCTGTCTTTTGTTAAATGCTTATAAACTTTACAGTTGTCTTCATGTTGCTTTAGTAAGGTTGAATGAAATGAAAGATGGACACGCAAGGAGAAGTTGTTTATCCAAACCAACAAACAAAGCAGATGAGGAGAGTGGTAGAGACGAGTGTTGGGTGATTAGTGATAGAAGGATAGCAGCAAGAGTGAAAAGGAAGATGGTAGTGAGACCTGCTGTGATGTGCTGTTTGGAGATGATGGCACTGGCAAAAAGACAACAGTTTGATTTGATGTGTGTGAGTGACCAGAATGGAAAAGATCAGAAACAAATTCACAAGAGAGACAACTTTATGTTGAGCAGTTTGGAGACAAAGTTAAAGAAGCAAGGCTGAGATGGTTTGTGTACTGGCAGTTTGTGTGGCAGGCACAAGTTGGTAACAAAATGCAAGACTTGGAAACAAGTTACAAACTAAAAGGTAGTTTTATTGTTGAGCTCTTACAAAATAAACGTAAAGCAGGTCAGGAAAAAAATCATTTACAGCTAGGAATCTTTCAGGAGAAAACATGAGCGGGGAGGTAGAATGTGACAAAGAGCCAAGAGCCAAGAGCCAAGCCTAAAATGACAATATATACAAACATAAGATAACAAGGAACAGGCAAAAGGTGGCAGAACTGCTGAGACTAATGACGAGACAGAGAACTAGAACTAACCAAAGCACTGGTGACAAGAGACTGTCAAAATCATATAGAAAAAATAACTAACACTGACAAAGACATACAAGCTTGACACAGAACATGGACAAACATGGAGACAAGATTGAAAGGACAGAATTGGAAATCAAAAAGGGGGGAAAAACCCAACCCATCATCTAAAGCCGTCAGGGACCCAAAGGCACAGACAACAGGAGCATAGCCATAACAGCATAAACAAAAGGAGTTTTACCAAATCCTGTATAAAAAAGACAGAAGGAACCTAAAGGTCACGAGAGCAAGAGCACAGAACTAAAGGCATGGAACTAAGTTAAAAGCAACTTGTATCAGTTAAGGGAATGAAGACCTATAAACATTAAGAAATAACAAGTTCAAGGGGAAAATTTATTAGCAAAAGGTTAGACATTTTAGGTTGATTTGAATAAAATCCAAAGTTAGGAAAAAAAAAGGTACAGAAAGAAACTTAAAACTAACCAGACTCTGAGACCTAATCCTGGAGCTGCGAGACATGAAGGAAAACTGAACTGACACCATGACAAAGGAAAAAGGGAGACTGAGACAATATATACACAGGACGTTGGTTATGGGAAGTGGAGACAGCTGGGCAGGATGAGACACCGGTGAATGAAATCACAGAAGATGAGACACAGGAAGCAAAACTAAAGGCAACACACACAGAACAACAAACACAGGAAGAGTGATAACTGAACAGGGAAGACACTGACACATGAATAAACTTAATACAGGTGACCTGACACATCAGGGAGGACTACAAAGGGAGGAATTAAACTCTTAAGTTACTGGGAACTAAGAACAAAAGCTAATACACTAGAAATACACAAAGCAGTGTCTCAAAAAACTTAAAAGACTACGTAAACTGACCCAGGACCATGACGTGCTTATCAAAAAATAAAACTACAAAACCCCTAAGCAGAACAAAAAGTCAAAACCTGGTTCTAGGACAGGTTTGGACACTTGCAGTGGAAGGATACTGGATATACTGGACACAGAATGCTGAAGATGTTGCTCCCAGGCAGGAGGAAAACGAAGGAGGATGACCACAGAGAAGATTGATGGATGTAGTGAAGGAGGACAGGCAGAGCATTGGCGTGGCAGAGGAGGACAAAGAGACGAGGTCAAATGGAGGCAGATGGTCCACTGTGGTGACCCCTAAAGAGAGCAGCTGAAAGAAGAAGATTCAAGATTCTTCATTTGTCACATGCATAGTTATACAGATATAACACGCAGTGAAATGTGACCTGATTCCTCGACTGTGCAAAAAAGAGAGACAGAACTTTATATACAGTGAATGAGTATATACAAAGAGGACATTATGTGCAGCAAGTGGGTGAGTTATATACATTATATAAATAAAGATAAAATAAAATAAAGCAAGCTGGAAATTTACAGCTTGTGTACATTGCGTGGGTAGGGTGTTAAAGTGTCTTGTGCTGTTGTGAAGCCAGAAGGAGCAGGATGATATGAGAATGTGGAAAGTCCTGAGGATCCCTGGAGAGACCCTGAACTTCCTCAGTTGTCGTAGGTGGTACAGGCACTGCCCAGCCTTTTTGGACTGGACCTGAATGTGGGCAGACCAGGTCAGGTCTGAGGAGATGTGGACACCGAGATACTTGAAGGACGGCACCCTCTCCACTTGAGCTCCATTAGTGGAGATATCATCTGAATTTCAGGAGCGGAACCACTCCTTCTTCACGCCCCCTCCGGCATCAGGCTATAAAAGCCCCCCTTCACCAATACTTGCTCTTCTCATTTTCATGCCCCACACTTCCCCCCCATTTTCCCTCTCTTTTCCTCTCTCCCTTTCCTTCATTCACTTCTCGTTAGTACATGGCGATCTGCCCGGGCCGGGAGCCGTCACCAGTCCCCTTCGAGGCCTTCCCCAAACCGCAGCACCAGTTAATACTCCCTCATCGCCCATCGTTACCAAGGATGTGGTCCCAGCTAGTGAAATAATAATGGGCTTGTAGTCTCTGTGCTGACTCCTTTTCAAGTCCACTACCAGCTCAGCTCCTTGGTCTTGCCGACGTTCAGCTGGAGGTGGTTATGCTGGCACCACGATGCCAGATTCTTCACTTCATCCATGTAGGCCGCCTTATTGTTGTTGGAGATGGCGTCCAACACCACTGTGTCATCAGCAAACTTCACAATGGTATTGGAGCCATGGGTGCCCACACAGTCTGAAGTGTAGAGGGAGTAGAACAGTGGTGAGAGGACACACCCCTTTGGCGCTCCCATGCTGATAGTGATGCTGTCGGAGACGCACCTACCCATCCTCACCACCTGAGTTCTGCCGGTGAGGAAGTCCAACACCCATGCACACATGCACACAGACGGCTGTTGAGTCCTAGATCCCTCAGCATTGTGAACACTCTACCGGGCACTATTGTTCACAGAAATTCACAGAAGTGTGCAAAAACGTTTTTACTTTGATGGATAAAGGATAATAAAAAAATCTCATTAAAATCACAAAATCCATTTCCTCCCAGTATAGATCTAAAACAGAAGGAACAATAGTTGCAGCTTGTTGTAAATAACAGCTTCCTGGTAGTATTTGTTACTTGCAGTGTCTTTAAGTTGAAGCTTTACCACCAAGTCTCTTTAGCACTCCCAAAGGCCCGCCCTGCTTTCACCTTCACCCCCCCACCCCCACCCCGAACAAGCAAACATTGGCATCTGTTTTTCCACTACCTCATTATAAAAAATGAAAAAGGAACATGTTTGGTCCCTTTGGCCAGTATTTTGGGAACTACACAAACACTTTGAACACACACAAAGCCCACAGTAAAACATTTGCTACTAGGCAACTGTGTACTCCTTGTACCTCTTTCAATTTTATTTAGCATGACAAGTGTTGTGTGGGTAGACCTGGAGTAATATCAGGAGGATTCAGAATCACAAGAAAATAAATGGAAACTGTGTTTACTGCACGAGCACGAGAGTTACTCACCGGGACAGGATGCAGACGTGTGGAGGAGAGTCTTTTTGCCTCACCTGGGTAACAGATGGTGGAGCTGAGGGCAGTGCAATTAGCCAGATGGAATAAACATTTCATCTCAAATAAAATAAGATTGCAATTGCTCATTTCAAATTCTAACTGTTAGATATGCGTATGCGTGCTTTGCACAATTCTTAAAAACATGCAAAACTAATTTATTAGTATTTATTTTTCCCCACACAATTTTAATGTCGGGGCGCTGACATCTTGAAAGATAAATTTCATTTTACCCATTGACTCAAAACACAAGTTAAGTCAGCAACAACAGCAATAAACCACACTCAGATTTGTCTGTTCAATTCTTCCTCTAAACCAGGAATGTCAAACTCACTTTACAACGACACACACAGCCCACTTTGATCGGATGTGGGCAGGACCAGTGAAACTCACCTACACATTTAATCCCTGAGATATTTTAATATAAGAATAAGAAGTGTAGTTTCAACAGTGAGTCTCAGTTTTTCTACATAATAAAGAAATGCTATTGTAGTAAATCAAATAAATCTGTCAGCATAACTCTTTAGGGATACATTATAAGCAGTAAAATTACAGAAATACATTACTTATTTAATATGATGTAGTCTGAATGGTCAATTGGAAATTCTGTATCAGCAAGATACAGAAATTCCTTCATATTTTATTAAAACTATCCATTAGGCTGTCTTTGATGGCCAATTCTGGCCCACAGGCCTCATGTTGGACACCACTGATCTAAACTATCTGTTCCACCATTTGGCTTGGATGTGTAGTCTTTTTGTCTTCTGGTCATAGCTAACTGATAGCTAACCCACCTACATTCAGTGTGAGATCACAATATATAGAGAAACAATCACTGACCAAAACCCACTGATCAAAGACCACTGATCAATGGCCATAAGTACCATTCACAGAGAGTTGGGGAATGGCAGCAATCACAGCATTGTAAGATGGCAAAAGATGTACCCTTAGGCCCCCTCCTCGATTCAGAGATGGTCTTTCCCTTTTCACGTAAATGGCCTCCTAGACTCCATGCTCAAACCAGAGTTCCTCCCTGTCCAGGATGTTACATCCTCATCCTTGAAAGAGTGTTCACTGGCCTGTAGGTGTAAATAGACTGCAGAGTCCTGGCCTGATGAGGTAGCTCTTCTGTGTTGTGCCTTCGCCAGAGGTTGTTTGGTTTCCCCGATGTATAAATCCTGGCAATCCTCCTGGCACTTAACAGCGTACACTATGTTACTCTGTTTGTGTCGGGGGACCAGTTTTTGGCGCAGCGTGTTTTGGGGTTTAAATGCCACAGAGACCCGGTGTTTAGAAAAAATGCGTCTCAACTGCTCCAATACTCCTGGCACATATGGGATCACTACAGGTTTTCGCTTGGGCGATCTCTCCTGGATCGGCTGGAGCTTTCTTTAGGTGCCTTTCCAGCTTTGACAAAAGTCCAGCTGGGATAACCACATTTACTCAGGGCCTTCTTGATGTGCCGTTCTTCTGCCTCCCTGGCCGCTGTGTCAGTGGGGATGGTGTTCGCTCTGTGTTGTAGCGTCCTAATGACGCTGTTTATAAGATTGGGGAAACCTGCAGTCAGCTGAGACTGAAGAAGTCACTTGGATGAGTGACGAAACATTTCTCCCACAAAACGCTACGTCCAGATGAACAGAATCAACCTTTTAGAGACACATATTTCACTGTTTCCTCCATTTCAACTTATCATTCCACTCAGTTAATTATGTAACACATCTGTCATCTACTTTCCTTTTATTTTTCTGTTTAAAAACACAATTGTGCATTTGATGACGCATTTATGTGTTCTGTTCTCTTGGTGATCTTTTTTAGGCATATCTGGCTGTTTACTTACTATTACACTTTTAATTAGTATCATCATCATATCTGGCTAACTTACTATTACACTTTTAATTAGTATCATCATCATCAAGAAAAATCTTACATAATAAATTCAATTCAATTTTATTTATATAGTTCCAAATTCCAACAGCAGTTAAAAACCCTGTAATAAACAACATAGAGCTCAGATGACAACAATCAGAAGACCCCTTATGAGAAGCACTTGGTGACAGTGGAAAGGAAAAAAGCCCTTTTTATAAGGAAGAAACTTCTGGCAGAACCAGGCTCAGGGAGGGGCAGCCATCTGCCACGACCGGTTGGGGGTGAGCGGAGGGTGACAGGACAACAGACATGCTGTAGAAAAAAAGCCAGAGATCAATAATAACTAAAAATCAAATGCAGATTGCTGTAGAAGCACACAGTGAAAAAAGGTGGGTGAAGAAGAAACACTCAGCCGCCCACAGCAGCTTAGACCTTATTGCAGCATAATGAAGGAAGGGTTCGCGGTCATATACGCTTTTTCAAAAAGGAACGTTTTCATCCTAATCTTTAAAGTAGAGAGCTCTAATAGCTATTTTGCAAAGTTATCTGTATATCAATAGCACTATATGCATGACGATTTGTATTGTGCACAAATGTATCACTGTGTGTGTGTGGTTGAGGAAGCGCTTAGGCATTAAAGACAGGGAGAGGGAAGAAATGCATATTCATCAGGCCTCGCAGACAAAAACAGTGTTGGGGCACAATCTCTGCAACGAGTGCAGGTTAAATAACTGCAGCTAACTCAATATGTTACAGCGGGACAAACATTTATGAACTTCGCCCATAGACTTGCCTCATGGTTACGCATCACAGGAAGAGAGAAGGGAAGCAGTTATTCCTGCATACATTTGCATTTGGTTGGGGGCTGGTGCTCAAGCCCACCCTAGCGTTTCGTTTTAACTCCATCTTGAACACTTATTTACTTCAGCTGGCTAATCTTTTACTTAATAAAGATCTGTTAAATAGGCTGTCTTAGGAGGGCAAACTTGAGAGATTTTTTTGGTGCACTTTGCCAAGTTAATACCATGTGACTGGCAGGGAAGTGTTGCATTTGTGCTATGTTATGCTGCAGCTGTGTTGCAGCCATTAACACAAAGCTCATGCACTATCCTGCTTAATAACCTGTTGTACATAAGGGCTATTTTCCAATACGTTTCCACATGTAAACTTACTGATTTTAACCACTAGATGGCATTCCTGTATTGAGAGCAGGAAACAGCCTCAGTCTGAAACCGGAGGCAGGGCTGCATGAAATCAGACCTCTCAGTTCATGCTGTTGACACTTAAAGCCACTACCAACTATGTTATGTCATGCATTAACATAACTGTCTGTTTTCATATCGTAGGTGAACAGGAGTAGCTATTCCCAACTCCCAATGTTTCTTTTATCCAGGATTTTGATTTCTGTCACACCGAAAGGGAACCCAGAGGAGCCCTCTGAATGTTTCTCCATTTTAGAAGTCACATTTGCACACTTGGACCATATGCTTAGAGCCTTTCCAAGTCAAGTGCACATTTGCAGGCTGAGATTCCCAGAGCTCATCTGGTGAAAACAAATGAAACTGGTGACAGATTGATTTTCTGGAGCATACAGTCAGTGCACTGAATTCCTACTGAGGGAATGTAGAGTTTAAAATGAGAAATTGTACTCAGGCACAGCCAGGATTTGAATCCCTTGCCACGCAAGGAAAATTAAGACCATAAACCATACCTCATAGATAAATATGCACATGTTGGAGACTGTAGAAAAGTGAAACAGCATGGGGTAGGGTTGTGAAACTGACAAAAGAAATTAACAGATTTTATGTTGGCTAAAATGCTTAAGATGTGGGTTAAGCTAGAGCAGTGTGCAGCACATGGCTGATGCGCAATCGCAGAGCAGCTTGGCTAATTGTGGTTGGCGAATGGTGGTTACGGAAAAGAGAAATTCTTGCTGAGGGAAAGCGGGGGAAACAAAGTCATTAAAGACGAGAAAGACGAGAAAGAAAAAGTGTTGTAAAAGATAAATACAAATTTTCACGTATGATGAAAAGTTACCATTTGGATAAGAAGTGAGCAAAAGCATGAATCACCAACAGAACAATAGATAAGAGATGCAGTTAAAAAACAACGATACTGTCACAACTATTCCATGCTTCTTTTCCACATTGTCACAGCTACAATTGCATATATTTTATATATATATATA
>NW_005187463.1:1311420-1361086 GCF_000239375.1 Pundamilia nyererei
TCACCCTGAGTTGTGTTTGAAAAAGTTTTTTTGTTAAAACCAACAATCAACCACCAACAAATTAACAGCATTTTTTTTAATTTATGAAATGAAAGAGAAAACAAAAACACTGTATTAATTTAAAAACAAATGAAGTAAAAATCAAATAATAAAAAGAATTAAATGATAAAATAATAAATAATAACAAAATAATAATCAAATATAATAATAATCACATAAAACAGAAAAAGAACAAAAAATAAAATCCCTTTTTTATTTCTCATCTGATTATTGTAATTACTTATAAATTGTTTAAATTAATATAATTATTTAAGGACCAAAAGCCAATATGAAATCCACAGTACTAACAGTAATAACCTGCTGCCCACCACTATATTAAGATGCCACCAATTTATATTTATTTGTTACTTTGTGGCAAGAAAGTAGCCACATTTAAACATGTAACAACAGAAAATATAACCATATGTATTTTCTTTCATTTAAATCAACTTCTCTTTACATTTTAATTAAAAAAAAGAGAAGACGGGTGGGTACATAACATTGTACTGTGTATTTTCCATTGCAGTTTCCGTTCTCTTTGAAAAGTTTGTCAAGTTTACAGGATCAAAAATCCCTTTTGACCTATAGCGGCAGTGAACACTGGTTATTGGCAGCTGTGTGGGATTTAACAGACCCAGAACGAACACCTACTGTAGCATAATCTACTTGTTGCAATCCTCTCTCTCCATCCTCACTGGTCCTTGGCCCACCATGCCGTCCCCAGCTGTCCTGTCCTCTCTCTCCACTAAAGAAGGGAGAAGGAAGGGGCTGGCTGGAGGGGAGGGGAGGGCAGGGTGCTGGCTGGTTCTAGTCCTCCCTCCCTGTCTGCCTGGCTGTTGTACGAGCCTTGATGTTACATACTGCAACAGCAGCCTCTTAGGCCTCATAATCCACCGGATTGTTGCATTAAAACCGTCACATGATGCTTTGCTCCCTTGCAGTTGTGCTGCGTTGCGTCATCATTAGAGGAAGCTATAAATAACAAGGAGAGACTGCGGGGGTGGGAGGGGAGATACGGGGGAGGGTTGTCAAATACATAGAACAACACAGATTGGCAGCTTTTGGCTCCCTCCAAAGCCAGAGTGCAGCTTTGAGTTAGAGAGCGCAGTAATATTCACACTTACCTGACTTAGGCATTGTGATGGCACACATCACAATTCCAACAAAGGATTTGATGCATAAAGAAATTCAGCAGCGCAGCAGGGGCCAATACTTGTGTCGAGAAAACAAGTTAAAGGGAATATTCAGACATGTCACTCACCGAGATGTCAAAGTCCTTTCTTCTATTCTTTTCTTTCTTTCTTTTTAGCACAAGAAGCTAGCTCATAGTGTCACATCACAGACTGAAATTCAGGTGTGGATGTGTTGACAGTAAGCCACTGTGAAATAGCAGAATGGGGTTGAGCTCAGTAAAATAGGTTGGGGTTTTTGTTCATTACTTTTATGTACTTAGAGGGGGATGTAAGTCTTCAGAGGTCTTTTTGGGGAAGCTGAGCGATAGCTATTGGCTGGAAGGCATCCTCTGTATAGGGAGACATATGCTGAGGCAAAACACAGCTATGACAAGCAAGTAAACCAATAGAGCTGTTTTTGTTTTCCTATGTTTGGAGGCCCTATGCACTGCATTATCACACATCATATCCTGTGCCCGCCAGGCAAACAACTACAGTACAAGTCTGTGTAAGTGTAGCAGGCTGGTTCTTCCAAGGGAATAATGGAAGATGACACAGCAGCAATGCTTAACATGCGTACATGTCACTATATGCACACTTGGAGCACCAACATTAACCTTTATATATTATATAACCTTGGGATTAAGTAATAAATACATTATTACTGAAAGACAAATGAATAACACTGATTATCCTTCATCCTGGCACCTATTAGTGGGTGGGATATATTAGGGAGCAAGTGAACATTTTGTCCCCAAAGTTGATGTGTTACAAGCAGGAAAAATGGGCATGAGGATTTTGAGCGAGTTTGACAAACGCAAAAGCGCACTGATGCATGGGGGTGAGCAAAGGCTGGCCTGTGGTCATGTCCAACAGATGCAGGTTAAATTGACAAAAAAAAAGTTCATGCTGGTTTTGACAGAAAGCTGTCAGAATACACAGTGCATCACAGTTTGTTGTGCATGGGGCTGCAGACCAGTCAGAATGCCCACTCTGACTCCTGTCCACTGCCAAAAGTGCCAACAATGAGCACATGAGCAGAAGAACTGGACCACACAGCAGAGGAAGAAGGTGGCCAGGCCTGATGAATCATGCTTTCTTTTACATCACGTGGATGGCCATGTGAAAGTGCATTGCTTATCTGGAGAACACCTGGTACCAGCAGGATGCACTATAGGAAGAGGGCAAGCCAGTGGACGCAGTGTGATGCTTTGTGCAATGTTCTGAAACTTTGGGTCCTGCCATCTATGTGGATGCCATTTAATTATCAGTTATTAGTCATCTCTGGGTCCTGTGTTAATCCCCTAAACCCAAATGTTCACGTCAGATGTCTGCCCCTTCCTGAGCCTGATTTTGCTGGAGATTTCTTCCTGTTAAAAGGGAGTTTTTCCTTCCCACTGTCTCCAAATCACTTGTTCATAGGGGATCATATGATTGTTGGGGTTTTCTGTTTTCTTTGTGTTATTATAGGGTCTTCACCTTACATATATAAAGTGCCTTGAGGCAATTAAGTTGTTACCATTTGGCACCATAAAAATAAAATGGAATTGAATGTTACTTTGACACGTACCTCCTACCTTTTACCTACAGTAAAAGGAGACCAACATAATATTAGGCAGGTGGTCATTTGTTGTGCTCAGTTCAACAGTGTTGCTTTTTAGCCTGTTTTGTATTGTTTTGGGTTTTTGTTAAAGAGGAATGGTGGAGACAGAAATAAAGCTACATAAACAGTGAATGTGAGTCTGGCCTGCTTTCATGAATAGAAACAAAGTAATTGAAATTTCTGTCTCAAAAAGAATAGAAAAAAAACACGTATGGAAAAAAAAGTTACACGATAGCGAGACTGAGGCTAACTTTACCAGTTTTCTCAAGTAACAATGAAAGAAATGTAATATTGCACTTTGTAAAGGCCTCAGTGCTCCTTTAGTTCTAAAGTTGTCTTTATGTCCAAGTGGCTGCATTCATGCAGAGCTTCGGCTTGTTCTTAAGATATCTGCTAGCCTTTCTCCTGTAAGTCCAGAGTATTCTTATCACATTGAAACTGTGCTCTTGTATGCACAGAGTAAAAATTAAGCAATCATCAACCCAGAGAGACGTAAAGAGATGAAATCAAACAATCTGTGCTTGCAAAGAGCACAGCTGCTGTTATTGAGGACAAACAAATGAGACAGATAGGATCCATCAGGACCATGATGAATCCTTAAACACATACAAAGTGATAATCAGACAGTCTGTGTTAAGCTTCTATGTTTTTTTTGTTTTTCATTTTTGCTGATATGAGCAAATCATAGGTGACATTGGTGATAGCATGATAAGAACTAGTAATTCCTAGAAGTAGCGAAAACACACATTAGTGATGGTACATTTCTTTAGGTGTCCCAGTAAGACAGTATGACATTAACAGCACAATAAAGGGTTAAATGTGATTGGTTGATCATTCATTTCTTATATAGACCTGTGATTTCTGTCCTCTCTTTCTCCAATATGAAAAAGCCCAGTATAAAGATTCTCTACAGAATGCATAAAAAATATTGTAAAACAGACCGTCTACAGTAAGAAAACAGTAAAGAGTAAAAATACATAGGCATAGAATAAGCAGCAATTTAATGGAGGTAAACGTTAACAAAATGATTCACACAGTCACTGGCCACCTTGTTAGGTGTACCTGTTCAACTGCTTGTTAAGGCAAAGAGCTAATACATAGCTCACATAGCAGGAAAACAGGATTGTTTAAGCATGTAGACATGTTCAAGACAAGCTACCAAAGTTCAAACAGAGCATCAGAATGGAGAAGCGAGGGGACTTAAGAGAGTTCGAATGTGGCGTGTTTGTATTTCACAAATTGTAATCTACAGGGATTTTAACACAGCCTTGTCTTTTTTTTACAGAATGTCTGAAATGTGAGCAGCAGTTCTTTGGACCACGTTGATGCTAGAGGTCAGAGTAGATTAGCTAAAGGAAACAGTAACTCAAATAAAGACTCATCACAACCAAAGTATGCAGAAGAGCATCTCTGAAGACACCAAACCCAAACCTTCAAGCAGTTGGGCAGAAGACCACATGTGCCACTCCTGTCAACTAAGAACGGGGAAGTCTACAACAGAAGACAGGAAAAATGTTGCCTGAGCCTCAATTTCTGCTGTGACATTTGGATGGCTATGTCAAAACTTGGCATAACAACTCGGATCCATCCTGCCTTGTTTCAGCAGTTAAAACTGTTGTTGGTGTTTTATTGGTGTATGGGGATATTTTCCTGGCATACTTTGGGCCCCTAGTACCAACCGAGCATTGTTTTAACACCACACCTGAGTATTGTTACTGAAACTGTGTGATGCCTCAGAACTGATTAGGACAGTTCTGAAGGCAAAACAAGGTTTACTAGCAAGGTTTACCAAACTCGTTTACCAAACAAAGTGGGCAATGAGTGTATTTAGTAAATTATTAAATTATTGGAACAACATTCTTTTCTGTCATTATCTGAAATGTCACCCTCAGATCTTACAACATTCCCAGAAACATCAGGAGCAGATTCAGCATCTTCTTGCCATATGATGTATTTACCACTAATGCAACCTGGAGGCTTTGCATAAATTATTCTCTGGAATAGGTGAGGTTCACTATAAACATTGATTTCATCAGTAATAGTTCAGACTTTTCATAAAAAGTGCATATTTTAAATAGTGACATCAGTGTGATATCATCAGGACTCGCTGTATTCTGAGGAGCTCCACCTTTATAGGCTACATTACAGTGTTTATAGATGTTTATAGATATTCGTTCAGATAGATGAACGGATTTGCATGTGTAAAACCAGTGGGCGTGACGTTGGCACTGGAGTAAATTACCTTCCACTGCAGCAAGCCTGAGATGCACTCTCACATACACACACACAAATTTCACGGACACCCATTAGAAATGTAGCTTCCAAGAAACCAAGTGATGATATCTAATAAGAAGTTTTGCCCACCTCTTTCTGTCTTTTCTTCCCCTTTGATCTCTCCACCTCCCTCGCCGTGTCTTTCTTCTGATAAGCCTCAAACTATCCGTCCTGCTTTCCCCTCCATCCACCGCCCCCTCCTCACCACCCCGCCTTCACTCTGCTGCTCCCTCTCGCTCTCCCCACCCCGCGAATCTCTAGCATGTTATTTAAGCCAAGGACAACATTAGCATGACGATCACAGCCTTCTATCACAAGTCTTGTCCGACAAGACAAGAGGAGGAGGAGGAGGGGGGGTAGAGCTACTAAACGTGTGGGGAGTAAGGGAGGAAGCCAAAGGCATATAAACGGTATAACATGGTCTGAGAGAAATCAAAGACATTCTTGATTAAGTAAGACAAAGTAAGTCTCTATAAGTCTCTATACACCAGAGGAACATTGTTTACGTGCCATATGTTGTTAGATCTACATGAGAGATAGCGAAAGATAACAGCAATTTTGACACGTGTTAAGAGACAGGCTTACAAAGAGACTCACAAATCATGCCCCTGTTCATATGTACAGTTCTTGCATCATGATACAAGCCCCTCAGTAAAATCTAATTGTACTGCATGTATGGTTTCCGTACCATACATGAAGCGTATTTCTTTGCAGGGGCACATAAGCATTTCTCTTCACATCTCCTGCTCTTCTTCTTTGGCTAATACTCCTACTTATAGGCCTATCTATTACAACAGGAAATTAAAACACTGTTAATTGTATCATAAACACACATCTGTGTTGCTAAAATCAGATTAATTTTTAATGAAACAGCTGCCTCCCTGGGCCAATTTCTCCCTTTGCCAAACCACCATGGCCTCACCTACCACGGCCTTCAGTCTTCAAGCCTCACGGTGAATCATCCATGTGCTTTATTGACTCTTTGTTGAGCACTTAAAAAAACACACACACACTTATTTATTCAAAGACACGGGCAAGCGTCATATACAAGGATGGCAGCTACTCATTTGGCACTGCAGCACACAAAATAATTTGGTTTCTTTAAAAGATAGAGGCTCGAGACATCCATTACTCACCTTTCATAACACCCTGCAGTACTCATGTTAAGCCTGGGTCCTCACAGCCAACAGAGAAGGAGATTGGGGGTTTGATATTTCACATGGCTTTCAGTCACACGAATAATCTGATGGTTGTGAGGCTGAAGAGAGAGCTGTGTGGCCTTGGGAAAGAAAAAAAAATCCAGCTGCATATTAAATGTGCTCAGGCGTTTCACGGCCTGTCAAATCAGGGTGCCGTTTGTGATGCGCAGAAGACACAGTGTCTCATTTCCTGCAAGATATGTGCACGTGCAGATGCCTGTGCATGTATGTGGACAAAAGTCTGGGCATGCACCACACACACTCGCACAGCAGCAGCAGCAGCAGGAACAGCAGTCAAGCCTGTTATCACTTGATTCCTCCCCCATGGTGAGTCCAAAAGACATCTCAATTTTCATCACGCTGGCAGAAGTTATAAAAGAGAATTATGAAGAAGAAGAAGAAGAAGAAGAAGAGGGAAAAAACAGGCTTTTGCGATCACTTGGATTCATATTCACATATGTTAAATGCACTTTCACACACATACACACAGGTGGCAGGCACACAAACACAAAGCCAAAGACGCGCTCGTCCGTTGCATGGTGAAAAAATACATTTATTGGAATCTGTGTCAATGTAGAAAAAATTGAAAACTGGCTTTAGGTTTTGTCACAGTACCACAGGTGAATATTCCAGCAGGCGCCTGGTGAGCCGAAACGAAGCCAGCTAGCTTGTTTGGGGCAGTACATCTGTTACTGATGGCGACAGAGAAGGTGGCCTATGGCGGCCTGTGATACCAAACACACCGTCTCACAGACACTGAAAAGCTCGGGCTGCTCCTAAGACACACCACCAGCAAATGCACATGTTGTACAGCAATTAACCTAGACCGATGTTCTCTCGGTTTAATGTGGGATGATTTCGTTGTGATACTGTTACAAATCCCTTTCCAATAACTATAAAGCCAGGGCCGCTGGCTGCTAGCATCCAAGGTGGCTCAAAGGAGCTTGTATTGTATGATCAATTGTGGGCCAATGTTTTATAACCCATAAGCTGAACCCATAACATCCCATTTTGTCCCAGTCCCTGGCAATAACTCCAATGGCCCTGTGCAAAGCTATGAGGTTCATGCATCATCTTTGATGTCTACCATTGCCTTCCTTTACTGTTCAAAGCCTTGCCATTCAACCAGAAGGACTGTCACATTAATATTTTGCTTTCTTTCTCTGAATTTCTTTCCTTAATTCAGGTCTGTCTGAACAAGCACTTCTATTATAACGACACCGTAAGTGACAAATACTATTCTGGCAGGCCAAACGTTATAATGGGTAGTGCATTTCTATTTCTGATATGACAGGATAAGTCTCACAACACACGGCGAGTCTGCATACTTTATGAAGTCGACAGAAAAAAAAGGCATTTGAAAACAAAAAGGACATTTCTAAACTCAGATACTGAGCATTATAACACTGAGAGGTCAGTTTTTTCCCATACAACTTTCTTTTACATAGACTTATTTTATTCTTAAATATCTTAAATCTCATAAAAAATAATTCATCAGAAACCAATTCTATATACACCGACAAAAAGTGCACGAGATGGATAGAGAGGTGGTGCGCATGCTGAGGTGGTTTCGCGAGAGTGGGCTTTGCTGTGAGATTATGCTTTGGATGTTGTTTTTTTTATGAAGTGTTGGCTGGTCTGATGAAATGTATGATTTGTTTTGTCTGGAGCATTGTATTAAATACTATCATTCATAAAACAAACAAGCGCTTCTAAATCAACACGGAGACTCTTTTGGCTTCTCTTTCGAGAGGCAATTCTTCAAAGAGAGTGTGACCTTCACGGTTTAAAAAAAACAAAAAAAGAAATGATCCACATTTCATCTGTTAGCAGTCCTGACAAAAGCTGTCACCAAAGCAGGACATATGATTTTACTGACTGGACTCCTGAATAAATGTAAGAATAAAGGGATAGCTTATGCTTTATCTTATTTTCTGTAATACATATATTGTTACAATGTCAAAAGCAATCTTGAAACCTCTCTAAATGTTTTTTTTCTAGTGTCGACTCTGTTTGATTCAGTGAGGGGGGTATCAGCTTTGGCTGTTACTTTTGGCCACACATGTGCTGTTTCTGAAGGGCAACCAATCAGGAGAAAACTGGGTGTTCTGGGCTAAAGCAGTTGCCCAGAAATAACTGCACTAAAGCCTGGTATAAGATAAAGAAGGATTCATTTAAACTATGAATCTTGCAAAGATGACTCTAAGATTGAAGATTAAAAAAAAAACTATGAAGCTGTAAATGAGCATAATGGGTCCTTTTTAAAGTGATGCAACATGAAGGTCACAAGAGCCAAATAGTACTGTTGAGAAGTGAAATAATCCACAAGTGCTTCAAAAAAGGACACATGGCAAGCTGCATTGGGTCGAGTCAAATGATATGTCTGTGGAAAGGCATTCATTTACACCATTAAAACACAGCTACATATAAGCATGCATGCGTTGGAGCTTTTATAAGGCAAATTATAAATTTATAAAACACAACAGGGCCGAATTTGCTCTGGTGCCTGCCATGTATCATTTTTTTGGCTTCGGCCAATGTCGGGTGAGTCTGAAATATTTTATTAGCATTTTAATAGGAGGGAAAATTGCAGGACGCTGGGCTGGTTTCCCAAAGTTATGTTGATGCAGCTTGCTGTTATTGTTGTTGCTGTTTTTTTTTTTTCTAGATTGATTGTACAGAGAAACATAAGCTGATGTGATACCGTCACATGAAGCGTGTGCAAACTGAGCTGAATGGAATAAAAACCAGCACACCGGTTTGGCAATGAACTTTGCTGTGAGGACCTGGCTCTTTATGGCACAATGGATCCAATGACTCACTGACAGTAACTTTCTACACACAATGCTGTTGCTGCTGATGTGCCGTTATTCTCTCCAGAACAGAAAAGAAAAAGAAACACAACAGTGAAGACATCATATAGACAGCACGATCAATACTGACCTGGATAAGAGGATGTTTAATTTCACTTCTCTTTTTCTGTTGCTTTGAATTTTCACAACTTAACTGGCATCCACACATCTCTTGTAAGCAACAGTATCTTTATATATATTTATATATATTTCTTTTTTTTAGAAAACTCTAGTAGATATTCACAGTTGCTTGACCGAATGGCAAAAATACCCATGAAGTCTAAAACTGCTGGTTTAGTTGTCTAAAACATGGATGCCAAGAAGTTCTTTTAAGTACTGGAGGTTCACTGTCATCAGAGACTATTTGACGTGTTTCAAAGTGTAAAAAATATCTTGCAGCGTGTTGCCTTTGAGCGTTAACACACACAAATTCATACGTACAACCATTCATTTTCTTGTATATATAGAGAGAGATAGATCTGTAGTAATATGGAACAGTGGCGACACCTTCGATTACATCTGAAGGCGCCATGCGACACACGTTTTCACAAATTCATTGTGATGGAAGAAATTCGGTTTCTGTCAGTGGATGCCCCCTGAAGGAGAGCGTTCAAATGGAATTCTGTACAGTAAAACAGCACACATAAAATCAAGAGGACATTAAAATAAAAAAATATCCCACGCTGATTGTGATGTTTTAAAATGTTATACAATTCTTTGTTTTTTTATTATCCTAGAAGGGGAAGCAGGAATGCTGCCTGCATCCCCTCTTCTCAGTCTTCCCACACTACACAGTAGTTTCATTCTTCCAGGGTCCAGTGCGTATATTTCCTGTGCTGTCTGACGTGTAGAGGAGACCCTCATGCAGGCTCCCCTTTAGAATCCCGTTCTGATTGGGCGGGTTCTGAGGGTAAGATTGTCTGCGCGGGGCGTGCATTTCCAAATGGTGATGTGTTGCCACGGGGTCCTCCTCAGCCACTTTGCCGCAGCCGCACAGGAAGACGCCCGTGTCTCCTGCTTCTGCCGGGCACAGAGAAGGGAAAAGGTCTGCCTTGGCACAGCAGATGTGCCTGTGGCAGGGATTATGGCATGCCAGGGACTCTGCAGCAGCGTGGCATGTGTGATGCACGTCATGGTGGCCTTCGTGGGCCAGGTGTGGACAGATGTGGGCGTGGCGCTCGTGTGTGCTGTGGGGGCTGTCAGTGTGTAAGCTGTGCACGCTGCCTCCATCCACACTAGAGGGGATGTGATAGGCGTACTCCCTCTCACTCCCCGCTCCACAAGCACCGGCCCCATCCCTGCGGCTGAGATGTCGGCCTTTAGTCCTGGCACTGCTCTTTAGGCAGGGGTGCAACTGGATCCCCGGCCGGTAACCCTCCGGGTCAGCGTGCAGCAGCACATGCGTGGCCGCGGGCTCTTCTTCCATAAGCTGCTGGCTGTGCAGTGCGGCACAGCACGGCGTCACTGGCGCTAGACACGTCATGTGATTTTGTGAGGAAGGAAGGGCAGCGTGTTTACAGTGAGCTAAGCTGCCATGGCCACAGCTTAGAGCTTTAGCCTGACAAGGTGAGTCATGGTGGCAGTGGCTGTGGCCGTGGCCGTGCCCGGGGGTATCTCCGTTCACGTTGACTTTGGGCCGCGTTTGAGCGGGCGCGGGGGCACCAGAGGAGGCGTCGGCGCTTCGTCCAGGACAGCAGGAACACCAGCAATGCCAAACATCGTCCCGCTTGGCACAGTGATGGATGAGGACGAAGAGGCCGAGGGTGACGGAGAAGGCACCATAAAGGCAGCTGAAGATCATGTCCAGGAAGTGGCCCTGTGACACAGCTAGTGCCCCAAAAGTCCAGGTTGCCAGGAAGAGGAATAGGGTGAAGGCCGCTGTTCTTAACTGAGCCTTGAAGGAGTGCTCGTTGGCCAGCAGCGCGGGGTTGATGGGAATGCCAGGGCAGCCGGCGGGGCAGTGGCTCCCGCTGGGCGGTGGAGCCAGGGCTCCGGGCTCGGCTCCCTGGTGGCAGTGTGTCGGCACATCGACAGCAGCCAGCCTCTGCTGCTCCTCCGTCAGTTGCTTGAGCTCGTACTTCTTTTCAGGGTGTCGCCGTAGCTGGATGAATGTGCAGAGGAAATAGATGCACGTGACCAGGACGATGAAAGCTACGGGGCCAAAGAATGCTCCCAGACTGGGCTCCCACGCCATCCAGCAGCTGCAACACACACAAACACACCACTGCACTTTAATACCATAAGAAATATGGAACAATTCAAAGTTTACTTTCTGTTTGTAATCAAATGGTTACCTTCATAAAGTCACATCATCTTTATGTGTTTACTGAGAAGAGAGTAACTAAATGAAATACACATCCACCAAAGGGAGCATACGCTTGTGTCTATGTATACACCCGTCTAACAGCGTTTAAAGAAGATTAAATCAAATTTAATTTTTGGGAGTAAAACATAAAAAAACTCTTTATTTGCATAACAATGTGAAACATCATCTCAGACTGACTCAGGAAGAAGCAAATCTAGGACTTACTACAGCGCTTGCTCCCTGCTGCCATAGTTGTCTATATTGACAGCTGCCGTGACCCCGCAGATGATGAGGGGCACTCCACCGCTGACTAGATAAAATCTTTGAGGGTAATGGGGGGGGGGGGGGGGTAAAAAGAGAGAGTGAGACAGGGTCAGTAGGGCAAGAATATCAAAGTTGGAAGTGGAAAGACATTTACAAATCCTGTGTCACACATGTGGATTATAAAAAGACACTGTCAAAATAAGACTTCAGGAAGATTAAAAAAGCTGTCAAAGAAGGTGACAGATGAAAGATGCTGACTTGTGCTGTGAATGGACTGGTTACCACAGCAGATGGACACACACATTTGATTTGGCAGCTTTTTTTTTTCTTTTAAACACCACGTGAGAATTTGTCTCTCTTGGGAAAGCTTTTCTGTTTTGGGACAAATGTGTTAACCACTACAGTATGGAGCCACTGGTGAATGCAGCTTTATGAGTGTTTTAAAATAAATGAATGAACAAAGATCAATGATGTGTGATTGGAACTTGTCGGTGTGCCTGTGAACACACTCCATGGGAGGAATCGCCACCTACAATTTGTTTTCTTTGCCACAAATCAAAGTGTAAATTTTCCTATATAAACAAATCTGTTTTCCCGGCGATAAACTTGTCAGTGCTCATTTAGGGCATCTGCTATTCATCAGAGCACCGAATATGGAAAGAGAGTGCGGATTTAATAGGAAAGGGATGGCGGACTTATCAAAACTGGCTTATCAGACATACAGAAAACGGATTGTATGCTCGACTTCAGCTTTCATTATCATAAAGAGGGCAGGTCACTTAATAGACAAAATGAAAAAAACACTACACAACAATGAAGCACAGAGTTATACAGCTAAGTGTCAGTTATTTTCGCTTTCATAGCAACAACCCCAGAAATACAGCATTCGTGTTATGTTGTAAGCCACCAAGAAATTTAGCAGAACTACCTTTAATTTTAACACGTGTTTTAAGTGAATTAGCTCTGACCTCACTTGCCAACATAGCTGATGTAATGGCAGTTTATCCAATTAAATCAAGACTATATAAGGCTAGCTGGAGAAAAAAAAACCCAAACAAACAATAATATCAATGGGAGAAAGATGTGAAGCGGAACTAATAAAGTATGATCTTAACAACAGTGCATTATGCCCCTAGGTATTACCATGTTTAATTCTGTTTACTTTGTGTCGGATTAAATGTTCTCAAGGATGATATTCTAATGTTAACCGCAGATTATTCGGTGCTTTTTTTCCCCTCTCCTTGATCTTTCACATGTCAGCTACACTTATGCATGCGCACGGCAGGTATGTGAACCATGAAACTTGCATTGCAACAGTATATTACGATCCGTCAAGACTTCGGCGCAGAAACAAAGCTAATCCCCCAGCAGCTTCCTGTCCTTGGCTTTCCCTCCACTGTCATGCTATACAACAGTATGCTATTTCCTCTTCCTTCCTGTTCAATCTTAGCCTCTGTCATTACTCTAACCTTTCCACCACTCCATCTTCCTCCGTCTTCATCCTCAGTTTCCTCCCTTCCACCCCTTCTTACTGTGGCTCTCTCTCTCTCTCTGTCGCTCTCCCTTCCAATCGTTACTCCGTCACACAGCAGCCGTTCTGAAAATTCAATTACAATCAAGATGTTTGTCTGGGCTGGTCGGTGAGGGGTGGCTGGAGGTGAGGCAAAGACAGGGGGTTTTCGGGGGGAGCATTACTGGCCTGTCACTGTCTGTGTGAGTGGAACGGTTCTCCCGGGGGACCCTGCTCCAGCAGAAAGCCATTTACACACCCGTCAGCTAGATAAGCATAAATGAGAAGAGCTAGTAGATGTTAAAGCACCCAGCACTTTATAACCCTCATTCCCCTTTTATCCCTTCTAGGAAAGCCAGCATGTGTTTCCTTAAGACATGGTCCCAAGTGAAGCACATGTACAGAACATGCAGAAACTGTATCGAGAGCGTGAGATATATTTCATTCTACTTGCTGCCTCGTTTTTATTCGAAAAGGTCTACCGCATTAAAATTCTTGCTAATGCACCCATTCTAATATGAATATGCACATAAAATCCTGCCCCCCTTGAATGCACTCATCCTCTTTGTTGGCCAATCTACTTTTTTAAAAAAGCCTTCAAACTCAAACAAAACTGTGTATGCAGTCTTGTGCTTTTGAGTGAGTTTAGGAACAGCAATCATCTGATATAAATAGACCCTAAAGTGCCTTTTAGTCAGTAGCTACAGCAACTCCTCTTTTTGTTCCTATGCTTATGCACTATCTTCTGTTTTTATGACTGTGCACTGTCCTTTCTCTGGACCCTGTCCAGGATATACATAGCACAGCTGGGGACAACTGATGGTCATATTCAGCTCCAGCAGAGGGCAAGGGCTTTGGAGTAAAGCTGGAGGATGGAACATTAAGGCATAAATTTGGCATTAACCACAGTCCTGCAGGTCTGAATTCTCTTTAATGGGCAAAGTAAGCTGAATGAAGTGACAGTTCAACACTTTGGGAAATATACTCATTAGCTTACTTGCCAAGAGTTAAATGCACAGATTTATGCAAAGATTGATGCCACAGCCAAAAGAAAGCTGTGCCAGCTACCACAGCTTAGCATAAGGATCGCAAACAGAATAAAAACAACTCACAAAATAACACTCAAGGTTCTCAGTCATCCAGGCCATTGTAGTCTAAAGAGCTTGGAAAGAAAAGCGTCTGGACTTCTTTAAGTTGCTTGAACACATTTCACCTCTCATCCGAGAAGCTTCTTCAGTTCTAGGGTCAAATGGTGGAGAGCCCCAGATTTAAACCCAGTGGGAGTAACCCCCCAAGAGGGACAAAAGGACCCCTAATGATCCTCTACTTAATCACATGAGCCAAGGTGTGAAAACGAGTGTAGGTCACAATTAGCCAAGGTTTCGGGTGAGCTCATTGTGAAACCTAGCCCCACCCTATCACGTCCAGATGCTTTTATTTCCAAGCGCCTTAGATAACACTCAAGCAAAAACTCTGAACAGTCTATGTTAATTTCAAGTAGTCTTTTTCAAAGAAAGATGTTCTTCCATATACCATTTTATTTTCTGATACATTTTTTGCTACTTTTATCATGTGACAACAGCTTTGAGACACTGTCACAAATAAGAGGAAGCCTTAAAATCCCCCCTTAATCATAAAACTAACAGAGGACAGAACAAAGTCTGCAAATCACTTTGTTCAAAGCCTAAAAGAAGCACACGCAGAGACTTCTCCAAAAATCACAACACAACTTTATGTAGGTTAAGTGTAGCCGGATTCACTTTGCTCTGAAACTTCACATCTATTAAAAATGTGTGGTAGTCTTCTCATTCAAAATAATTATGCCCCAAATGCTGAATTTGATCAAATTCTGGTCAAAATCTTGTCAAAAACAAAAATAAACTTGACTGGTATACACTTTATACCAATCATACTTTCCTTAATGATTAATTATTTGAATAAACAAACATTTGATTTTATTTCAGTTGCAGTTTATTCAAAATTATTGCTTCATATTTATGAAGGCAAAGAATCACTTTTTGTTGGAGTTAAAGTATCAGAATTTCAGGAGCGGGACCACGCCTCCAAACACGCTCCTTCCGGTTCTCATCTATATATGTCCCCCCAGTTCTACAAGCCGTAGTTCTCGTTTACCTGCCCCACCCTCCCTTCCCTTTTCAATTCTTTAACTTCTTCACTTCTATTTAATACACGGGGATCTGCCAGGCCCGGGAGCTGCCGCCAGGCCCCTTCGAGGCCTTCCCCAAACTGCAGCTTAATTCATATCCAAGCCCTTCACCTTTATCTACTAAAACGCTATCAAACCTCAAATGAGGACGTGGGCCCAGCGAGTGAAAGTGCTCTTTAAACAGTTCATTAATCACCTGCAGCATCATACAGCAGCAGGATCCATGTGTGTGTCTCCAAAACAACAGTTTTGCACATATACACTTTACAACACTTTGCAAATATTGTAAGATTTTGTAAATTATATTTCATGTCACTAATCAAAACACATGGATGATATAATTGCAAAGAGCATCGTATTCTTTTCTCTATTTGAGAGAGGTGAGCTGCCAAAGGCTACAGTCGCTTAATTTGTTACCCGGTGGTTTTCCTCGGGTCGAGTATTGAGCACCATCATAATTGCTGGGACATTTTCCTTTCTAAAGTCACAAATAGTTTTCTGTCATGTCTAGTTTTCCACACAGTTTCAGTTTTAGAGTTTCACTGTAGGCTATTTGCAGCAGAGATATTTTTAGGTCTATGGATGCTTCCCAAGTAGATATAGAACATGACCTCTCAGCAAAGTACCCACTAAAATATAACTAACGCCTTCTTGGTACCATAAATTACTGTAACTGATAATTATACATGACACACAGACAGTAGATTAAAGTTGTTTTGGTTTATCTATTTATTTGGGTTATTTAGGGACTTGATGGGTGACCTTTTCCCTTTAAAACACACTGCAGCATCTCATGTGCTGGTTATATTTTAATTGTTTGTCCATCTAAATTAATATGAATAAATTTTAACTACTGTAAAAAGATTTAAATGAGTATTACAATACATTACATAATACATTACCTTAGATTTCTCCCTTGTTTCCTGCCATACATGTAGTGTTATTTTACACTTACATGACTGCACTTGTCATGTGAGTTTTCTTTTTGATATCACTGACACCGACGGCTGGTATAAGAAGTTTTTATCAATAATTGTCAGATATTTGATGGAGATTCTATAGTGAATCCTCTGTTAAGTTTTAGAGGAAAGATCAGCACTCATCACTCTGGATCGGTGTTAGTTAATAGCAAAAACAGAGGCGTTTAAGGTGTGCGGTCCAACATGGTGTGGCAGATTTTTGACAGGGGTCGGTGTAATGGTCGGCTGGATATGCCATCAGATGCTGTCAAGAGTGGAAAGACGGGAAAAGAGGTAGATGAGGAGAAATAGGTGGGTTGTTGGGAGGGGAGAGAAATTGATTTGTCTCCAGCTGCTAAGTCTCATTGCATGAGCCTGTCTGACGGGGAGCATTACAGTCAATCACTGTGGATCAACTTGACTGCTGTGCCACACAATCCCCCCGTCTGCCCCCAGACAAATTATCTCATTCACAAGCAGTGCATGATGGGAGAGCCTCCAGAACATTCCATATTAAACCCCTGAATCACGCAGGTGTCTGAGGATTTGCTTTGCAAGGAAAGTGCTGCTTATAGGTTGAGGGGATCCTTATCTTAGTGGCGTCCGTATCCTCAGACTTTCAGCGACTCGTCAGGAATACGTTATTGAGAGATTCGAATTTTAATAATGTCAGACATATGAATCTGCCCCTTTATAAATTTTCCAGATATTAGTTTCGGGTGGTATGGGCAATAAATGCCCATGAGAGTGCTATATTCGTCATAATAATCCTTTTAAACCACCCCACAGACAGCGATTCTAAAAGCACGTAAGGTGTTGCAGCAGGGTTCATATCCAGTGCAGCTCCACATGTTCAAATCATTTTCTAGTTTGGGGTCGTCTGCTGTATCTCCTGCAAAATATTCTGAAAAGTTCAAGAAAATTCATGCAACTGAAATTTCCCAGCGGGCTTTAAGAAAATGACAGATTAAATGACAAACATACATTTGCTACGGTCTGCCCCCTGTTTGCCTCTCTGTTGCTGCTCTGAAACCTTCCTCTAACAGGATTTCTCATTGAAGCTCCAGCAGCTTCTGCAGCACGGTTGCAATGTGCTGAAGAGCTCACACAGCACCTTCTCACCGCAGAGGAGGAGCGCCGCATGGGTCCAAAAAATGATCCTCTTAAATGTGCCAAATGTTAGGCGTAAGCAGTAAAGTAATAAAACGAAGAAGTAGGGGGAAAAAAAACAACACAAATAGGAGAAATTTAATCTGATGTGCGCGTGTCTAAGTGAAGAGGAGTTAAAGGGTTAAAAAGCTAAATACATTTAGATTTTTGATAAAGCTTCTGGCTCAGTGGCCTCCTGGGTGACTGCGGTAATTAGTAAAAGCACTGGAGGTGATGCTATGGTGAAGGGCTTTAGTCAATTACTTCTCCGTCCTTCCTTCTCCTCCTCACATTCACCTGCACTCCCTCCTACTTACTAAACCTTTAAGTGTGGAAGGAAAGCTCACACAAAATAACCGAAAGTACACTGTGTTTTCACTAATCTATAAAAAAATCTATAAAAAGGCAAAACATGATGTCTCAGGTTATTTTGAAATGCCTATTAATGAACAGCTAACAAAGGTTTGTGTTGTGTTGATTTACATAGATTCTGAACTGCAGCTATCAAATTGTCGATGTTGTCAGACCTCAGTTTAGTCAATGCTGCGTTCTCGTGTCTGCCATTTGGAGCGGCTGACATAGTAGTTTTTAATCCAATAAAACTACTTTAACAAAGTATTTTAAGTATGAATGGTTATTTCAAAATTAAGTATTTAAACAACTTGCCAATAATGTTATAACTTATAACAGAAAGCAGCTGTTTCTGTATCACCTTAACCATTGTGTTGTCCTCGGGTCAAAAATGACCCCTAGGTGTGTGGCAAACAAGAACTCAATATCCCCGTGGGAATCCCGAGGACGACACAAGGGAGCTGCAGGTGCTTTAAACAAATCAAGTCAATGCTGACTCTTGTCTTCACATAGGAACCAAACCCTTGCCTCTTAGGTGAAACTCCATTGATTAACCTGTAACACTGCCTGCGTTTTGTTTGTCACAGTTGTTCATACTGTCCGTGATTCCCGATATACATAAATATTATGAAGAAGTATAACAGGCAGTGTTACAGGTCAATTTCTTTTTTCAATGTTTATTTGAATTATGTCACAATCCTTATGTTTGTGTTTTTACAATTAATAAAGTACATTACAAATACACTTAGATATTCACCAGTGTTTCTGGGCTAGAGATTACAAGACTGCGGCGGTGACTGCAATGATTCTAGCAAACAGATCAAAACACTTTCTGGTCAGTCTGCTATAGTTCAGCGAGGCTGTTTCTTAATGTCCTGAAAATATCAGGCAAGTTGATTAGCCAGACAAGCTCAGTGGGGAAATTCAGGAAATGCCCTACTGAGAGCTGCTGATGACTGACGGTATACTACATATTCATATTAACCTTGAATGTCACCCCTAACAACAACCTCTATCCATTTTAAGTGGTCTCTCTTCAGGAAATTGGCTGATTACAAGGAATTTAAAGTTCTCTAATCAGTGGTTTATCAGTTTTCACATAAAGTCACTCCTTACTATTCAACACCCAAGACATGTGGGAGAAATCAATAAGGTGATGCAAAGTGTATCAACAGAAAGTCTTGATAGCCATCTCGCTGTTGATGTTGAATAATGCAAACCAACTGGGGTTTTATTTTCATATAAATTATGCAACACTTGCATGACAGTTTCTCCCCTTTGAAACACCTGAGCCTAAACTAGTGTGAGACACAAAAATGCAAAAGTTTACTCCACAGTAAAGTCCACGTAGCTCACACGTGCCCAAGGGAATGGCTGAGTAATCTGACAAACACATATTTAGCTATTTAAAAGCCACTAAGAATTTTATTCTGTGTCCATGTCAAGCTAGCAATAGTCATTATCCCACCAACTCAAAGGGTATGAAGCAGCGGTCTCCAACCATTTTTGCGCCACTGACACTTTATGTCCGACAATATTTTCACGGACCGGCCTTTAAGGTGTCGTGGATAAAACCAGTACCGGTAACAAAAAAAGGAAGATTTATTCATAACACACGGGGAAAGACCCAGAGAAACTGAGTTAATGATAAAACCGATTAAAAACAATAATGATAAAAAAACGATAAAAACCCTGAAAACCATAAATTTCACACCTGAGCCTCAACTCTCACGGCCCGGTACCGAACGATTCACAGACAGGCCCGGAGGTTGGGGACCGCTGGTATAGAGGATGCTATGTTGCTAACTCTGCAAAGTTAGCTTATCAGAAATATGCCACATATTGTTAGCTGTTAGCTTTAGTAGGTGCATGAAGGTACTTATCCATAGTTTCTTACAAATCACTGTACTGCTGACAATGGGAAACTGGCAAAAGGTTTTCTTCCACCTATAAAGCCAGTGGAAAAAAAAACTGTTTGTGAAAAACTACTTCTCACTCCGAAGTGAAAGTCCTGGTCTACCACTGCCTCCATCTGTTAGCAAGTTTATGTTATGGTGTGACTTTGTTGTTCTAACAACTGTGAAAGCTAATGTGCGAAATCCTCAAAGTCACACAATATTGGGAGTAAATATAAATCTATTTATGAAGTGCTTTTCCAGCCTTGCTGATCAGTCAAAGAGCTTTAGATTACAAGCCACATTTAACCACGCATTGATACAGCGTTTTACTCTATATAGTTTAAGCCCTTTATCGGCCTTACATCCATGGCCCTTTAGAATCATCAGTCAAGCCAATAGTTGTGTTTTTAGTCAGTGGGAGGAAACTGGACCACCTGGAGGAAACCTATGAGGGCACAGGGAAAAACTCCATACAAAAAGATGAGTAGAAACCAAATCAACAGTGCTAATCATTGTATAGTGCGCCACACATAAAATAGACAACACAATATAAGACCCAGGGGTCTGGGGCAGGACCCTTATAACTGAGTATATCGATCATCGCTGTATTTGTATTTTTACTCATCTGAAGACTTCTTTCATCAAAATGTGAATGCATAAACCTACTATGACAGTATATCTCAGCCTCGGTCAAGTTGTGTATATACAAAAAAATGAAATAAGAAAGCAAATAACTGCGCAGTGAACCGTCCTTGGCCTCTAAAGGCACACATGAAGCAATCAAAAAAGACCAAAGAAAAGTACCACACACACACACACACACACAAACACATATGTGCGCACAAATGTTTATGAACTTTCTGTTGAGCGGCATTCAGGGTTGGGAAGGGTTGCGAGGACATCTGTGCTTACCTCAACAGGGGCTGTTTAGGGCGCGGAGGCGGGTCACTGTCTTGACTCTGTGGAGGCTTCTTGGTCACCTGTTTATAAATGTTCCTCGCCGTCACCCCGAGCCACAGCATGGTTGACAAAGACGAGTAGTGCAGCACGACCCCGACCTGAGATTGGGTGACGGAGGGTGCATCAAGTTACTTCTTTGACTTTGCTGAACTTTTGCTTATACATTATACTGTAAAGTGTGTCTCTGTGAAAAATGTCAGACTTCATTATATCCCTGTAACTCAAAGAAGAAAAGTGTTCAGGATGAGCTGCCACTCCTCTTGAGAAAATAACCATCAATGTCACTCCAAGGGTGTCTCCACAGACGTTTTCCTTAAAGACCTGGCTGCTTTGTGTTATCCTCCACTAAAAGACAATAGTAGAATGACGGAAAGACAGGTTCAAAAAGTGCTATTGAATCATCAAGGTTGTCTAGGATAAGAGCAGCATAGTGAGGTTATACTGGTGGATACTGAGCAGCTCCTTATCAGTTGAGTTAGAGGACATGAGGTGTGCACCGTGAATAACAAACCTGAATATAAATGTCAGTCACGTTGACAACTATCAGCGTGTGATTGTTTTTCCAAAAACGCACTGTACACATATCTCCGTTCCTCGTGTTTTAATATTCATGAATTATATTTGAATGGGGAAACTAATCTAACTTTGTTTAAAAGCTTTGCTAGCTCACAGACAGAGAGCATAGACATGACAGTTGCAAAAAAAGACAGAAAGGAGAATGGATACAGAAGATTAAAATGCACTGAGCCTTTTCTTCAACCAGTCAGTGCGTTCATGATGTACTGGCAACCTGAGGTACCCAATCAAATGGCTTCTCTCCAGCACGAAAGGCCTAGAGACTCGAGCTACCAGTCCAGATGCTAATTGGAAGCGTCCTTGAGCTGGTTATAGAGAGCAGAGAGTGGGTGGTAAGTCAATCACAGCTTCAGAGTCCACACTCTTCAGAGCTTCATTAGTGCCAAGAACAGACAGAAGGCAAGTGTGTCTTTAAATATGGTTTTAATGGGGGAGGAGGGGGTTCTCATATTAACGTACGGAGCGTGACCTGTGATTGTTACTGGCTGATTAATGTCCTGAATATTGTTTTGCTATTGCAACTGCACGATCAATCAAATGGCAACAAAACTTTAATGTCCAAATCAGCTGAGACAAGTCAGCAATAATAAAGCGACACAGCTATAGTTGCCCATCTGGCAGTTTTTCAAAAAAATCACACACAAGCCGCAGTGGACCAATAGTGTGTGTGTGTGTGTGTGTGTGTGTGTGTGTGTGTGTGTGTGTGTGTGTGTGTGTGTGTGTGTGGTTAAAGAAACCCTATGCTAACATTTGTTTTGATAATAAAGCAGAATTTCTGGTGTCTTTCAGAACCGAAGGTGGTCACAATTATAGCTGTAACCATTGGTGACTGGAGCTATTTGTGACCATCTGTATTCGTTATTGAGTCTGTGAAAGGTGCATCATTTAGACTGGTATATACTTGAGGGACCTGACTTCTAAAAAACACAGCAATATTTTGATATTTGATGTTTTACTATTCAGAGCTGGTGTGTGCTTTCACCTGATGTGCCATTGTTAGCACAGAATCTGGGTAAATACAAAATTTCAGTCAATAATCGGATCAGTGAGCAGCAGCACAATGATCACACAGTTAACAAAACAGAAGCTGGAAGCAGCCCAGGAAGCCTGATCAATGTGTCCCCATTAAAACAGTCACTGCTTCCGTCTCCTCAAATCCCTCTTTTATCTCGTATGGAGATGTTGGTGAGACATGAAAAAATTAACACTTCACAAAAAAAAAAAAAGAGTGGCTTGATTTTGATTCGTCGGCTACTTTCCTCCATACATGTGTGGTCAGTGGAAGAAGAGTAGCAACTTGTCAAAGCACTAGCACATCCTTCTGCAGTACCAGTACACAGTGCAAGAGTGAACCCCAGGATTCTACTAGCTCCTAAACAAAAGCATCATGTGAAATTAATGTTAAATTAATAAGGAATCAGCGTCGTTTTTGTATTCTCACTAATCCTATAAGTGTCTTGTTGAAAAACTAAAGTAATAAATAAACATGTTTTTTCATCCCATAAACCACCATTAATGGTTAATAGAAACATTTATCACAAATGATCATAAATCATTTCTGATTTCGACTTATTTTCACACACATTGTATTTCCTGACCGCAAAACGTTTGACCAGAACTGTATGTAAACTACAGAGTATTTATTTTTTTTATAATTATAATAATTTATTAGACACTCTTTTGTATTAGATGATAGTAAAGGCAAGAAATCTGTTTTTTTCCTTCCCTTCAAGGTGACTGTTGTAAAATATATGACAGAAAATGAGGAAAAGCAGAATTATAAGGCAACAATAATATTGTAAGTCTAGAAAAACACGTGTGCTCTTTATACTTTCTGACTGGAAATCACAATAATCAGTTTCATAGTATTTTTTTCAGTGAACCTAGTCCTTGAAAACTGATTTGAAATTTGAATAAACATTATCATAGTTCTGGAGGGAAAAGAAATGTGGAAAATAACAAGCGATTAAGAATTTTCAATGAACTCTATACTACATTTTTATTTCAGTTAATATTGCCAGATGATCTGTTTTAAAACATTTGGCACAGACTAAAAGTGCGATATTAAAAACTAACTTTAAAGTCTTTTATCTTTTATCACATCTTTGTCATATTGTTTCCAAATTATTTTTGGTAACCAGTCTACTCTAAGCTACAGTATTTATGTACAGGGAAACTTGGGAACAGTCAAAGTAGACCCAATGGAAAAACAAAGCAAAATCACTGCTATAATGTAATGCCCTCTCTCGCTCTCTCTCTCTCTCTCTCTCTCGCTTTCACAGCTTTTGCCATCACAACTAATTTCACAGTGCGGTGCTAATTAGGGAAATCCTCTGTATAGCATCTTTAAGCTGACACTTGGATGTTACCTCAGATCTAGGTCATCCTTAGCCAAGTTCTTTTCTAAATTAATAGGTTATTTAACGCCGGTCACACTCAGTGAACAATCATCTGCGATGTGTAATCCAAATTTTGATGGTCTGAGGTAACATGAGGTAAGTCGACTGGAAACAGTGGTATACTGTATGTCGTTCTCCTGCTTAGCCCGGGCAAGCAGAAAATGTAGTGTGACAGCTAGGGTGTTGCTCAAATCAATGATAAAGCAAGCCTTGTTTGAAGAAAAGATAGAAATTGAGATTAGAGATGACTTTGACTTTGAAGCTGTAAAGACATTGGATGCTGCATAGCGACAGTGCCACAGTGGGTGGAGTAGCGGTGCACGACTGAAGACTGGCATACAGATAGAAGAACAGGCAGACGAGTATGGGATGCAGGTGTGGAAGGAAAAGGAGGGGGGGGGGGGTTGGAGGGGGGATGGGTGAAGACTGGGTGGGGAGTGCGTGCTTGAAGTCTTGCGAGAACTGCCAAATCTAGACTCAGAGCCCCTTGAAGTTGCTTAGTTTGGAGCGAGAGCATGTACTTATTTTTCCTCCTGGGAAGGGAAAGGGGGGTAAGTGTGTGCGTAAGGAGGTTGGCGGGGTGATCGGGGGGTACAGTGAATTTAGCAGGCAATGCGTGTATCCGTGTGTGAATCTGACTGTGTATATGCATCGGGAGATCACACATCTCCTCAAGCATTCCTGTAATTATCCCAAATTGTGTCTGGTGGGGCCTGCCTCGATCCCAGTGGAATTGAAGACAATCTGGGCTCCTTCCCAAATCTGCCAAGAGTGATTTTGCTAGCAGTGATTAGGTAAAGGAGGAGCATCAAAAAGTATTCAAAGGCCCCAGGACAAAGTTGAATAAATGAATGAAAGGTAAGTACGTTAAAAACCAGCGGCAAGGTCAGCTAAATTACACGGCTCCATCAGAAAACTCTGCACTGATATTGTGGGAAAGCAGGAGATTGTGTGTGGCTGCATAAGTAGAATTCAAATAACAACCTTTTTCTAACAAGAAATAGGTTTTTGAAAATAATAACATTATTTCTTGTCCTTTCAAAACATTAAACACTGATGTACAATTCAAGGACAAACCTAAAAAAAAGAGAAAAAAACATTTAGAGGCAACAGATTATTGCAACAAACGCTTAATTTAGTACATTTTAAAATGCTTGGGTATCTAATCGAGTGAAAAACTCAAAACATGGACACACCAGCCAAAGTGCTTGTTTACAATGCCACAACTCAAAATCATATAGAACAATATGCAGCTCATACTAAGTTTAGATGATTTTTTATGCAGATGACACATTCCTCAATATGATTGAACATCATTCATTCTTCTCTCCTCTGAAGCTTGTACTGAATGCTGAAAAGTCAATGTCTCCCAGGCACCTATACACTCAGTGGTACAAAAACTAAATTTCATCCAGCTTTTAAGAAAATGAGGAGTAAATGGCACAGAAACGAAAGATAACAGTTGAATTCTTATAGTGATGTTTCTGTGAGGACCACCATGTTCTTCTGTTAAGAGATGTCTTTGTTCTTACATTGCTGCATGGATAACCTTCAACACTAGGCTATGCTACATGCTAAAAATCTAATTGTGTATTATTTGAAAATATAACTTTGCCTTCATAAGCATTAGAAGAAGATAACCACATTCTCTGTTCATTAAGATCTGCAAAGGGTACATCATTACATCACTTCTCTTCTCAAATTTTAAACCACTATGCATCTGAGCAGTGCAAATAGTTCTGAACTTGATCTAAATTGGACCTTATTCGTAAAATAAACGATAGAAGATTTGAATTTCTTATCCCTGTGGGTGTTTTTTTATGTCAAGTAATCAAAAATGATTTGATGTGCTTCACTAGACAAAAACTAGTTAAGCTACTCTTGTGTCCCTTTCACCATTTCTCTAAGAGTAAAGGGACAAATACCAGCCATTTTGTGTCAGTTACCATCGTACGGGAAGACTTGACGGCTGTGACACAAGTGGTGACTTTTTTTAAGACATGCCTGTCAGCGAGCCTTCTGCTAGACAACTCAAGAAAAGCTGGCTATATTTCAGCAGAGGTAGAGTTGTTACACTATGGAATAGGAGGCCACCTAAAGTGCTTGTGACAGCAGAAGAAGGAGTTGAGTCCCAAATGTGTGATAGCGCACACAAAAAATGGAGCATCGGAGGCCAACTGATCCAAACAAGTAGTGACTGAAGACAGTCTAAACTGTGAGTGAGAAGTAGAAAAGAGGTGTACATCAATCTCTTTGTGGCTACATACAGTAAATGCCCCCCTGCTGAGGTGAACTGACAGTGGGAGATGCTCTGCTCCAGCTGATGTTTCATGCTCACTACTGAGGTCGGTCAAGCTATCAATCAAATGGATAGGAAATCCACAGGGACCATATGGTATTCTAACCATGTAAAAAAGTTAAAGGAGAGACATATTGTTTTTTATTCTCACTTTCATTCTTTCTGACGCTGTCAACTATCGCAAACATCAGAGACACAGTTCAATAACACAGCAATTATGTCAGAAGCCTCTTTGATTTTTCCAGCTTTACAAATTCACATATGTTGACATTTTAATTTAATATTTTTCATGGGCTTCTGTAAAAGTTAGAGAGGGGGATGTTTGATATATTGGACAAAGAGTGTTTAATATGGAGCTGCGAGGCAGGAAGAAAAAAGAAGATTTGCCAATATAGAGAAGGAGGACATGCAGGGGGTTGGTATAACAGAAGGATGTTAGAACAGGGTGAGATGGAGGCAGATGATCCACTGTGGCGATCCCTAAAGAGACCATCCGAAAAAAACAAAGTGATGTATGGAGGAGGCCAGTGAACAACAGTGAGTGTCTACAGCCATCTCTAAAACATGGTGGAGGCTTTGTCATTGTTTTGGCTGCATTTTAGCCAGTGCTGTCTGGGATCTCATCAAAACTAATGGAATTCTGAACACAGGGAAGTGTGGCGATATGTGGATCCACCACGCAAAACCATCTGGAAAACATCTAATTAGTAATGGCTTTATTTTTCAGCATGACACAGAAATGATAAAGTAAAAGTAGAATGCCAGGCAGAGCCTTCAGCTATTTGCGAAACCAGCTCCCAGTTTGGATTCAGGGGACAGACACCCTCTCTACTTTTAAGATTAGGTTCAAAACTTTCCTTTTTGATAAACTGTTTAGTTAGATGACCCTGAATCCTCCCTTAATTTTGTTGAATTAAGGCTTGGTTACTGGGGGCTTCCCATTGAGCACTGAGGGTTTCTTTTTCCCTCACTCTTCTTCATTCTTGATGTGTTTAAACACCACTTTGCATTTAATCATTAGTTAGTACTAAGCTCTGGCTTTCTTCCACAGTGTGTCTTTTGTCCCGTCTCCTTCCCCTCACCCCCAACCGATCATGACAGATGGTTTTGTCTTTCTTTCGAGAAGCCTGCAGAACTATTCCTGCAATCTATCCAAAGAAATTACAAGAAAACTTGCCCAAGTGAGATCAAGTTGTGCGAAGAACAAAGGTGGTCATACTAAATATTGACTTTAAAGCACATTACAATTTCACAAACTCTTTCACAAACTGCATGTCTCTTTACCCCTATTTCCCTTTTTTCATAGCAAAATATAAAGAAACGAGGCGTGGCTCAAGAACTTTGCACAGTACTGTATTAGCTTTATAGTTTCATTTTTGATGTGATTTTATTCAGGTATTTTTTCTGTTTTCAAGTTACAAACTCTGTCAAAAACAGCTACACTCTAAGTTCAAGTAGAGTACCAGAGTGTAGAAAGTGTTATTTAGATTTGTATGCAAGTATTTCAATATGAAAATGCAGTCACTGCTATCCAGGGCCTGTTTCTCTATCTATAGCTAGGCTCAGTGATTGCTGTGATGGTCTCCATTGTCATTCAACTGCCTCACCGTCTTTGGTCCAGCTAACCACATATGATTTACCTAAATCTATGCAACCCTCATCAAGGCTGTAGAGGATAAAAAGGGCTACAGTACCTGCAGGCAGGGACATGCAAGACCCGAGCTCATGAGCAGTGACTGAACTCTAAATCTAAAACACTTTCAATGATGTGAGCTTCAGGACTCATCTAAAAAGCACGCCATATACCAAATTAAAGAATGCCTATACTATAAGATTCCCAATGCCTCAGAGGAGTGAAAACACTTTAAGCATGCAGGGGCCCTCAATTTATCCAGGGACCATAATGCATTCAATATTTTTTACAGTAACCCACAAGCTCGGCAAAAAAACAAAATCTGCGCAGATGTTAGGTTGAGAAAAACACAAATCATGAACCATAAACCATCATACACAAACTTAACACATTACTGCCTTGTCACAGATAGGAGCGCAACATAGCAAACAAGTGTTTCATCAAGCAAATACAAATACTATTCAAACACGTAAAAATCCTGGAGCTTATTTCATTAAGTAATTTAAAAATCCTTTGAAACTGCTTTTACAGTTATTTATGAAGACAGACACGCAATCCACAACAATCATGTTGCATCTCAAGTACACAGACAGGGTGCCTTTAATGAAAAGCGATGTGGTAAATGCAACATTGAAATTTCCATAGAAAAGCATGTTTGTACAAAATGCTATTGACCAGAAAATCTTTTATATGCTAACAATTTCTAAAACATCCACAATGTTTGTGGCACAATGCCCACCACTAACCCCTGGGCAAAAAGAAAGAGACAAAGATAGACAATAGAGAGCCTGCTACTGAGTGCAGTTATGATGGGAAGGCCTGAATCATCCGCACTCACTAGGCCACCACTTTACTAAAAGAGTGACCAGACCATACATGCAGCTGAAGCATGAAAGACACACAAAGCGGGGTTATTGTACATCCACATACTGCACCCAGTGGCCTGGTTGCTGACACCTGAATAGACATTCACAATCAATTTTTTGAAAAGCTTTGAGAGTGGGACGAATGAAAAGGGAATGCACTTACTGCTTGACAGATGATGGGGTATTTGATTCGATTGATGCCGCCAGCAAACACAGCGAAGGTCAGCGCTGTGTGGAAACAGAAGTTGAGCAGCATATGCCATCCCTTCCGACTGATGCGGATTGCACTGCCAAAAAAAAGGTTCAAGGGAAAAAAAATTAGTCGATAAATAGTGATAAATATCATACTGTGAAGAGTTTTGTGGATTACCTTTTGTAAATTTGGTTGAAATTGTGTTACTTTCAGTATTATTTACAAAGGTCAGCATCAGTTTTCTTTATCATTTATCTCCTACCATATATATTAACAGTAAAACCTGGTAGTGCTGTCCATAGAAACCGAGTAGTATAAACAAAGTTTTATATACTTCACTACCAATACACCTGCTGAGTAGCAGATATTTAAATTTTTATTAAAAAAAATAAATCTATTAGCAGAAACATTGTGAGCTATTTGTATTCCTGTCTGAAGACAGTTCCACATTCAGATGGAGGAGCATAGAATTTTACCAGATTTCTCTTGAAGAACTTGGGAAGCACTATCCCAGCCAATCATTATCAACCATACACATAAGATCAGTTGTGGCACCACAGCACCATTCATTCTCAATGAGAAAGGGTATTGCAAGGGTACACTAGAAAAAATGCAACTCAGTTAAATGCTATTCACTTATATAGCACCAAATCACAACAATAGTTGCTTCCAGGTAACATTAATCTGGAAACCCATTAACTACTGTGCTGACTTAGCCTGCAACAGTCAATATTTTGGGGCCTTGGTTTATCCAGAAAGTCACTGTTTACAAATGCAAATACATCTCTAAAAATACTGGCAGTGGCCAGTGGCACCTCTCAGCCTCCAAGTAGATACACCAATGGTATCCAAAATGAAACTCCTACGTCGCTTCGTTCTGGAGTTATCGCATTTGCAAACTTAGATATCCACATCGCCTACGCGCCTGCCAGGGTGACAACAGTACTTCATCAGTCTTTTAACGCTAATAAAAAGCTCATACTTGTAAGACATTCAGACTGTTTATGTAGACACATGTAGCCAAAGCCTCCTGAAACTGAACATGGACTACAAGCGGAGTAAAAATGGAAACTGGAAAGCTTCAAATTCCAGAAATCTTGCCTACATACTCTGCATATTCATATGCAAGATATCTGTTGATAGAGATCACCATAACACAAAGCCAAAGATAATCATGTAACTATGTTCAAATATTTGACATTTGTGCTATCAAAAAAAAGAATTAAATGATGTCCCTATTATATTATTTTATAAGAAGACTCAGTATTGAAGTGCAAAAAAATACATATATCTCTTTGCATTGACTATATCAATACTGTTTGCTAAAAGCAGAATGAACTGCAAAAATCACATTTTTACAAGTATTTGCTACACAGCAAAAAGCAGTTCAGCTACTTTTAAGTTCATTCTGATTGAACTTTTAGAAGAATGCTATTTACAGCAATGCTGTTTGAAGTCTTGTGACAATAAAAAAAAGGAAAGTGCATTAAAAAAAACAAACCCAAAAAACAAAAACGGCCCTTTCAAAAAGAAGATCTCTGCATGTACAAAGTGAAAGACAGAATATTGTGTCATCAAAAGATACGAATGATTTAATTCCTTGCTACAAAATGCATAATGCTTATTTTAGAATGATGGACCTCAGGCAAAGGGATATTTGCAGATTCTTTTACAAGAATTCAATGTACATTCTTTCCACACAGCTTTTTTCCACCACCTTCTCGCGTACAATACATGCAGCATATGTACACAAAAGAGAATCAATCAGCTGATTTGATGATGAAATAAAAGGAGATTGCCTCCAGTTGGTCTGGCCAGTTGAAGTTTTTACATTTTTCATCTAAGCCCTGCATCTGTTTGTGAAATATGGTAGCAGCCACGCTCTGTGCAGCAGCACATTTATGTTAACCCAAACCATCGCTTTTCACCCCGCTGAAAATAAGCTGAATAGGTCAGACATTACCAACACATTAGTTGGACTGTGTGAATTACTAGACCATCTATTCTTTTAATTACTTTCCTACATCGGCTCCAGCCTCTTCAACCTTACAGTCACTGTCACCATTTGAAATTATATAACCATGTGCTGGAAATCTCCACTCCCCAAAATGGAGGAGCAGAGCCCCAGCTGCACGTGAGCCAACTGTAGATGAAGCAGTGGCTCAGCAGTGAGCCATGAGGTGTTTCTGGGGCCGGGCTTCACTGCTCTGTGTGAGGGGAGGGAGAATTAAAGCTACCGTTGTCGATGCCTCTCCTGCGGTCCAGGTACTGAACTCCTTCCAGCAAAGAGGCCATAAATCAGGCCGGCTTCAGGCCTCCCTTGAAGGAGGTTTTCATAGGCTCTGCTCTGGGCTTTCACTGGGTCAAGTACATTAACCTGGCAACCCTCCATGTCCCAATCTCCCAGTGTGAAGGGGGAATAAAACTGTCCTGACTTTGCATCTGCTCTCTCACCCTGTGTCCGGTCCTCAGCCAAATGTAAGGGACAATAAAGCTATGGACAGTGTAATATGACACATTATGCAATGAGTAGTTTGAGCCAAGTCTTTTTATTGGTGGCAGACACATTCCAAATATGCTGCTGAAGCTCCATAAACTATAGGCTGCAGCACCGTTACACAGTTAGATGGTACCCGCTGCATGGAAATGCATGTTAATTATGATGGAGGAAAAAGAGGAAACGTGGCAAAGGCATTGGGGTATATGGTTGAAATCTATTTCATATATGAAAATAATATAATTTGTGTTCAGTGCAATGAACTGTGGCCCACCATATTATATTATAATAAGACTCACAGAAACAGTAACATATGACATACACTACACTACCACAAGTATTCACTCCCCTAGCCAAGTTACATCCGTGGCCACAGGTGTATAAACTCAAACACTTAGGCATGCAGACAGCTGCTGTGAAAGAATGGATCGCTCTCAGGAGGTCAGTGAACTCCAGCATGGTACCTTGATAAGATGCCACCTATGCAAGGAGTACAGCGAGTCGTTCCTCACTACTGAATATTCCACAGTTAACTGGTAATGGTATTATAATAAAGTTATGAAAGTGATTGGCAACAACAGCCATTCAGCCATGAAGTGGTAGACCACCTGCTCAGGTGCATAATGTTCAGATGTTGCCAGCTTTTTGCGGAATCAAATGCTACAGACCTTCAAACTTCATGTGGCCTTCAGATTAGCTCAAGAATAATGCATAGAAAGCTCCATAGAATAGCCTAGCAGCTGCATCCAAGCCTTATATCACCAAGCACAATGGAAAGTATCAAATGCAGTCATTTAAAGAATGCCACCACCATACTCGGAGTGATGAAGCACGTTTCTCCGTCTGGTGATCAGATGGATGATTCTGACTTTGGCAGTTGCCAGGACCGCACTGTGCCAAATGTAAATTTTGTTGAGGAGGGTTATTGTGTGGGGTTGCTTTTCGGGAGTTGTGGTCAGCCTCTTAGTTCTAGTCAAAGGAACTTAATATTTCAGCATACCACGACATTTTGGACAACATATGCAGTCAACTTTGTAGGACCAGTTTGGGGATGGTTCCTTTCTGTTCCAACATGACTTTGCACCAGTGCACAGCGCAAGGTGGATAAAGACATGGATGAGCAAGTTTAGTGTGGCAGAACCTGACTGGCTTGAACAGAGTCTTCATCTCAACCCAACAGAACACCTTTGGGATGAATTAGAGCAGAGAGCCAGTCCTCCTCATCTGTCAGCATCTGACCTCATGAATGTGCTTCTGGAATATCCATCCATCCATTTGCTTCCGCTTCTCCTTTTCAGGGTCACGGGGGGCGCTGGAGCCTTTCCCAGCTGTCATAGGGCGAGAGGCAGGGTACACCCTGGACAGGTCGCCAGTCTGTCGCAGGGCCAACACACAGGGACAGACAACCATTCGCGCTCACATTCACACCTAATGGCAATTTGGATTTTCCAATTAACCTATCCCCACAAGCTGCATGTTTTTGGATGGTGGGAGGAAGCCGGAGTACCCGGAGGGAACCCACGCAAACACGGGGAGAACATGCAAACTCCACACAGAAAGACCCCGGCCTGATGGTGGAATTGAACTCAGGACCTTTTTGCTGTGCGGCAACAGTGCTAACCACCGTGCCACCGTGCTGCCTGCTTTTGGAATAATGGTCAAGAATTCCCATAAACACTCCTAAACCTTGTGAAAATCCTTCCCAGAAGAGTTGAAGCTGTTATAGCTTTAAGGGATTGTCTGGCCTATATTAAACCCTATGGATTAAAAATGCAATGTCATTCTGTTCATATGCATGTGTAGGCAGATGAGCGAATACTTTTGGCAATGTGTATGTATGTATTTGTAGAGGATATATAAGCAAGCAGTTGTGTATTTGCACATCCAGCACACTTGGAGGAACAAAAGAATTCATTTGGACTAATTTTCCTGACAAATGTGAGTCCAGAGTGCAATATTTGTGATTCACTTTTGGTGTCCATCAACTTTAGAAAATATGTATATTTTTATCTACTGAGTGCACTACTCAATTCACTAGTGAGCTTCACCACTGGGTTGCAGCTGGTTTAAAGTTTTCTTACTGCTTGCTCCAGCTGGAAACAATGCTAATGAGATCCTTGAGGCCTGAGTTGTAAGTCTGAGGTCTATGGTGAAATCGCAGACTGCACACACAAGCATTCTGAAAAACAAAGAAAAAACAAAGAAAAAAAAACAGCTTTCACACCGGCATCAGTTGAGATGCACAAGGACCGATCTTGAAGGGAAGATTAGCCAAATTTAAATCAGGTAGGGCTTGTGATTGTGCTGAATGGAGACCCATCATCTATGCTCCTAAATGACGCTTTTGAGATTGCATTGGAATATGAAATCCCTGTTTCAGCTCCACACAGACTCTTTACCAAAGCCTGCTCAAATATGATAAGACTACAAGCAGACGAGCGGACCTGAAAGCAGAAAGCTTTTGGGTCAAAAGAAGTCTCGATACAAATGCATATTATGCAAATTCATATGCAGATATCTGTTTATAGAGATAAACTGGATGGTTACTGTATAAACTGGAAATTACTGAAGTATTCCTCTGACTCTAACAGCATGATATCAGTGTTTTCGAATATTCACTGAGTCATGACTGTAAACACTTTTGACTCAAATTTCATCAATTGGACTCAAAGGATTTGGGGTTCAAAGACGTGATACCCACCACTATGTTCTTCCTTGGCTCATACATCATACATCACATGCACTCTTAATCACATATTCTGTCTTATTATCTTGCCAGCAGAGAAAGAACTAAAGCACACACTGTATTGCTATATTTATGCATGTGTGTATGTGTTAGTAAGCTGAAGTGAGAATGTGACAGATTCAACGTGCCCACTGCACACGGTGCCTTTGGACAGCCTCTATTCTATTCTGCCCATTTAACACGGTCCCAACGCTTCACAGCTTGGATACTGTCAGTCAGCTGGAGTGATACTACACAAGTAAAGTGTTACTAAACAGAGATGTGTTTTAGTACTAGGGAGAGCCTGGAGGGAGGTGTGGAGGAGGAGGAGGTGTTGGAGTTTGTTAATGTGAGCACTGTTGAAAGAAAAGCCCTCTAACCCTCTCCTGTGTGTGACAGACACCACAAAAGCTCTGGCATCATATCTTAAATATGGGCTTGTTCTCACTCTAGTTTAATCTGGAATTTCTGCATTCTTGCTCCGAAAAGCACTCTCTGATGAATGAATGTCTGTCTACTTGGCTTTGTTCAGTTTATTGGGATTATCATAGCTGTGTTATCGATGTAAACACAACATCTCTAAACTATCGTTTAATCCCGATGATGCTCTACCATCCTTATTGGAACAGCAGTTCCAACCAATTTTCTGCTGCATTTCAATGTTGGGGAGGAAGCAAAGTAAGCAGTGATGCACAGGCCTGTGTCTCCCTGGTTATCTCCTCCAGCTCTTCTTGGGGGAATATGAGGGTGATCCCTAGCCAGCTGCAATGCATAATTTCTCCAGCATTTCCTGGGTCTTCCCTGGTGTTTCCTCACAGTTGCATGTGCCCAGTTGGATATGCCTCTTGGGTACCACTTGGGCATCCCAGTGAGGTGCTGAACCACCTCAGCTCTTTTCGATGCAGAGGAACCGCAGCTCCTTTCTGACCTTCTAATGAATGGTCTCTCCTGGTCTTATCACGGTCTCTGCCTTTGCATGTAACTGTATCCCAGATTGCTGCTACGCTTCCTGCGAGTGGTGAGCCTACAGCAGGTTGGACCCATGTGGCTTATTATGTGCAGAGTCCTTTCCCAGCCCTTGCTTCGGGGTAGTGCCAAAACATTCATTCACCAGGCAATGTTGATATGTGCCAAGATGTTGTCTTCATAGGACTATTTTGAATTACACTTAGTCTGACCCCTCACCCAGGACCAATTTACCTTGTGGGCCAAGGTGCCCCTGACAACATAGTTACTGGGCCTCTCATAAAGTCCTATGCTCATTTTTGATCCCTGATGAAGTGATGGAGAACCTAAAACCAGCCCTGAGATAAATGCCAAAAACAAGACCCCTGGTAGATCCCTGGTAGCTTAAATAATCAAAAATCAAAATACAGGTTTAAAAATCCAATCCTTAACTATACACCACAAAGAGAAATTCAAATGAATTTGAATTGATTCTTTTTGTCTCTAATTCCATTTTGTGGAAAAACTACAAAATGCACACCAGTATCTGGGAATTGTTTTTTTCATTTCACTCGAAACCACAACATCTCAGTCTCCTGCCTCTATGGCGATTTCCAATTTTTCCTTCAAACGTCAATACTGCAGTGCCAGACGACAGCAAGTGATGCTGCTGTTTGGAGCCCCAGATGCTGTCATCACTGTCTGACTGCAGAAGGACCCACCCTGTCTCCATCCCAGGTGTCACAGATGGATGTAAACTGCGAAAGCCTCTGCGCCTTCGTATAGTTTAATAAATTCAGTTCAGTCTCCGTAAGAACAGAGACCCCACCCACAGAAAAAAACACAACGAAAATAAAAATCTTACTGTGAATATACCAGATAACTGTGTTATAAAACAATATTTTTTGAAAATGTGACATTTGAGATATTTCTTAGTTCCTTTATATGAAAATAGATGGAAAGCTATTACAATAATACCACATTAATGCCAAGGATATGATAAAATGAGTGATGCTCTACAAGAACAACAGATGATGAATTGCTGTGCTGAAACAATACGCCAGTCAAGCTCCCTCCTGCTTTAATAACAGCATTCACAGCAGATGAAACTAAGATGAGCAGACAGATGCCACTGTACAAAACCACAAGAGCCACAGGGTCCACTTTTTTATTTTTTTGCCCTCATCTCCATGCCGAATAAAAAGAACAAAGCTGGTAAAAGTACTCCTTAGAAATCCATTAGACGCATATATCTCTGCTGTAGCTGTCTAAAACACAGCTACACATACACACATTTGTGTATATGTTTTTATATCCTCTTAGTCAGACAGGCTGCAATACTTTATGCCAGCCTAAAGCATCTGACTCACACCACAGTCAGCTCAGGATCTGTGACAGAAGAGTCAAAAACAAGCATGAAGGTAAAAGGGCGGGAAATAAGGAGATTATATAAGCGTCTGCCTGAATGTCCAGATGATGAAGTGAAATTAATGGCTGCAATTTTAGAAATCGAGGCAAGACGTGCAGGGAGAGATTAAAGCCCAAATGCATACTTAAACAAAATCAAGGTGGAGATTTTCTTCATACCTGTGGTGCACTATGTACGTGATGATGGAGGCGAAGAGGCAGAGCAACATGACCGCTGTGCAGGCATACACGACCGGGTGCAAAAACTCCCCAGGGTATGGGGGGAAAGACAGCACCTTCTTCAGATCCTGAGGCAGAAAAAAAGGAGAGACAGAGGAAAATAATGGGGATCAGACAAAAAGTCATCATAAACACAGTATCCAAAAAGAAAAAAAGAAACTATCAAGAACAAGAGCCAGGCCTGCACAGTCACAGCATGATGAGCTCTCTATATGCATAAGCATAGTATGCTGCGCTGACGAGATATGCAGCCAAAATATAAATGAATGTCAAGGAAATGTCTTTGAGTTAGAATGCGGTCCAAATCAGCATAAAAGAGTAACAACCCTGTCGAGGGAACATTCTTCCTCCTGCATTTACATTTTGCATTTCAGACATTTAGCTGTCACTTAGCCGGAGCAACTGAATGCAACAATAGCATAAGCTTCCTTGTCTGCCAACATAAAAAGAAAACCCAAACAAAAATGGATAGGAGCCAGGCAAACAGAAAAAAAAGGAAAGAGGGAAAAAAGAAGTCATTTTTTGTGTTTCTAAAAGACGGTAATGCTATCACACATTCATTAAGCCCTTATCAACATCACAGTCGATTTGCTCGGAAATTTATTTACATAATGTTTTACAATCTGCAAGACAAACTTCTTCCGTATTTGCGGCACACATGGCGACAAAAAATTCCCAGACTTCAGACGCATTTTTAATGCTTCCATTTTATCGCTGCATGTGAACGGTTCGGATCTGCTGTGCACAGATAAAAGAGACAGCTTTAAAGTCGGCCCACTCGACTCTCGTGCGCTGGACTGCCCTCGCTTTGTGCCACGGGCAGGTGTGGAGCCAGCGGTGGCGTCATGATTTAGGCTCCATCATCTTGACGTTGCTAAATAAAGCACACCTTATCTCCATAACCCGCCGGCTCAATGTGAGGTTGTGTCTGCGAGAGTGATCCACAGACACGCTGTCTGACTGCATCATTGTCTCTATGAGTAGCCAAGTGGGATATTCCCTCTCTCTCTCCCTGGTTGTCTAGACGCAGATGAGCCTGTTGGGGCCTCTGTGGGGTCTCGACCAGCAAGAAGCATTTTTTAAACACAGCTGTAATGCAGTGGCCAGAGTTAAAATGAAAGGTTTGCAGAACAGGATGTTAGAGAGATGTAAAACAGGAGAAGATGCGATAGACGCGGCTCAATCGATCAATCTAATAAAGCTTTTCATGTGTGTTTAAGGAGGCAAAGGGAAAGACTGAAAGTCATCTGTTCAAGCTTCAAATTGCAATGTAACCTTTAAATGTGTTTTCTTTTCAGCTACAAGGTGCCACTGCGCCTATAAAAAACAACAACAAAATGAATTCTCTTCAAGGCAGTCACTGATCTGCAAACAATGCTTCCAGCATTTCAGCTATGTTGGATCTCTCTCGGTCTTCTCCTGACCACCTGCATATTAGTTATATTCCAAAACAGCAATCTTTTAGCTTGAATTATTATATCTTAGGGAAGATGATGAAGTAACACCTGTATCTGGTGGATGGGAAGGCAGTGAGCAGCAATGATGTGCGATTTTATATTACAGTAGAAATTAGCATTGATAGTCTGACCATGGGGAATGTATTGATGGCGCACAACACCACATGCCAAAGTAAATAACCAGCATACTCTTGGTGGCATCAGTTTGGACATTGCAAGCTTTTCCACTGATGGTTTCTATGTGTGCTGTGGTCCAAGCAACCAATGATCATAGTCAGCATGACAGTTTGGTCAGCCTGACACAGAATCTGATGTTTGAGATCCATGGTGAAATCATCAAATGTGGCCCTGGCAATGATCACTATGACTACCAGGGAGACATCCGTGCACCCACAGAAGGACTGCTAGAGGTGATGCATCTCAGCACGATGCAACAACTTTGACACACCAGACTATTTGTTGCACGTAACGATCTGAGAAATCTTCCACGTAAACTGTTTGGAAAAACGTCATGCCTTCAAAACATTAGATAACGGGTGATGACAGGGTGAGCCATCTTCCTGTTATTGTTACAGTCATATTAAAGACCCACAAGACATGGAACATAAGAGGAGAAAGCGGCGCAGCGTTGCAGAATTTAACTTATTACACCATCAGTGTAGCAACCATTCAAATGTTGTAAGATAATTCTCGGTGTCTTTCTAACGAAGACCGTGAACAAAAGTTTAATAAAACTTTCCAATCACTTTCCAAAAATACTTGGCAGGTGGTTGAATAAACCATCTATTGGTACAGCTATAACCTTTTTGGGCAGTAGCTCCACATAGCTTTATTGGCAATGGCTAAAAGAAGCGGTGGGTGATCATTTTAATCTGCTAAATGGACATCATCTCTCTGTAATCAAGGACTATATTTAGTTTGAAAATCACAAAGAACATTATCATGGTGAATTATACCACAATTATGCCAGAAAAGATGTCAGCATGCCCTTGGACTCAGGGAGACACCTGAGTTAAAATAGAAATAGAAATAGAAATCTCTTCAGCTGACAGATGTCTCACTATGTTAACTAGCTAGGAGCTAACTTGCTCCATCTGGTGCTATGCATGTAGTGGGTTTATGGGAGGTTTTCACTAAAAGCAGTTGCCTGCCTCTATAGACTCCACTATAGAGCTGTAGCTTAACTGTAACTTGAAAGTCAGGTGATGACTCTCTGCAGGTTTATGAGCGACAATGACAAAAAACATGACATTTTTAAAGAACTCTGAAAAGCAGTGGAAGACACAACAGTGTGACAACTGATCTGACTTTGACATATATGGCTTTGGAGCTTGGAGCTTGGACAGTAATGACAAGATGCAGGCATGGAAGGAGAGCTGGAGGAAAGTCTGCCATCAGACCTGAGCAAAGACATACAGAGCAAAGAAAGAACAGAGAGGAAGTGGCCTTTATGGGTGAAAATACAACACGAAGAACGCTTTCCAATTTGTTCACATAATTTGGTAGTTACAGATTTTCATGGAATTATTAAGTTTGAATGACGTCTTTAAGCGATGTCATGGAAGGACAAAACTGGTGTTAATTACAGCTCAATGAATTGATGGTGCTGAAAAGAATCATGGCCCGAAGCATCCGAAATCCTCCTGAAATGGAGCCGCCAATTCAGTAAGCTGATTTATGTACTTAAAAAGCAAACAGCGCTTCATATGAGTTTAGATCATGAAAATGAACCCCATGCAAACATCATTTCAACTTAAAAGAAAATTAAAAAAACAACAACATTTCTCTTTGAAATCAGTCTGCATTTGGGAAAAACTGGAAAAAACCTGCCCACACACACGTGATGCTAATCATCACATGTCACAGTAAGGGCAGCTCCTGTTAAAAGGCTTTAGGTGGAAGTCAAACAGTCTCATGGGAGCCATTATCATCATCATCATCATCATTTGGCTTATACTATTGGCTCATGTCAGTCTCTTACCTCCTGAGCCTTTAACCATTTCTCAAACCACTAAATAAACAGCTACTGAGCTGTTTCCCCCCACAAAATTCACAAGATGATATGCATGTTGCCATTACGTATTTGAGTAACACACTGATCATACAGTACCGTATTCTAGTACTCTTTTTATCTCTCGAAAGCCAGGCCTGTCATATTTGTTATAGAACAAAATGACTGGATGTGGATCTGAAGTTAGTGATGCTCTCTATGCAGCTACACTTAGCAAAACCTGGAACATATTCACTTCTTTATTGATACATAGCGAGGTGCCAAAACGTATCACAACAGATACGAGGAGGTTGTTGAATGCCGTTTTTATGGGAGAATGAGTTAAACATAAAAACAGGTGATGTGTGTAACAATGATTGTGTCTATTACAATGAAATGTTCTGCTGGAGAACCTTGTGTTCTGGTATTCATTCATTGTGTATGTTACACAGGACCTAATCTAAAGTCCCCCCCCCCCCCCGAGACTCTAATGGCAATTCCACTTTTCAGTGAAGAAATATCCCCACTGACCACAAGACATGTCCATGTCCAGGAACAGTAAAAAAACACAGAAAAAGCTCAAAGTGTTAAGCTTCAACATCCCACTTTCTTTGCATAATAACAATCTTGATACAGCAAGGTTCCATCATGGTTGACTTCCCAGTTGATCTGCTGCCAACATCTTGGGCCCAGATGGACATATTCAATTCAATTATATTAGTATATCACCAAATCACAAAGACAGTCACCTCAAAGCACTTTAAAATGTATGAAAAGACCCAAAATAATACAAAGAAAACCCCAATAATCAAAGGTCCCTTTTTAGAGCAAGCACTTGGTGACAGCAGAAAGGAAAGACCCCCTTCAAACAGGATGAAATCCCAGCAGACCCTGTCTGTAGGGAAATAGGATAGGACATAACATATAACCCTTATAGAATACAACCAGTGTACCTCCACGTGTATCTGATATGAAGTGATCAGTGTAAATAAACACAGAGGTCTAATAGCTAAAAAACATCAACTGACTTGCAACTTAACATTACCTTTAGTGTATTTTCAAATCATTTACAGCATGCCATTATAAAGAGTTTCACCATCTTTTCAAGCTTTTGCCATTGTGGCACATTTGTCCATTAACACCACGTCAATAATCAAGCAATTTTAGAACCTGCTTAATTTGCTCATTTCTTCCAGCAGCATACGTGAAGATACTTGAAACACATTTAGAAACAGTATTAGTTATGCAAATTGGATATTGATTATTAGCCTCAAAGCCCTGCTAACAGCAGAATGTACCTTTCCCAGCAGCCAGCTAAACTAAGACAGACTAACATCGCCAAGCTGCGCTGTTGACAGAGGAGCTTAAGATCAGGTGCTTCCAAAGCTGAACAAAGGTCTACACAGCTTAACCAGCAGACATAGCATTTGCACACAGGGCATCTTAAGTCAGATTCCTAATACGTAGAAGGCATTTCGTTTTGGTGATGACTGCCAAGAGAGCAATCATATTGATAATACATTAACGAGAGCAGAAACAACAATGTAGTTAGATGATATACAGTAAATTAATCTGCAGCAATTCTGATCCTTCATTAATCACAATCAAAAACACCAAAATAAAAATGTTTCTAAGACTGCCAAAGTAAGCAGACTTACTGTGCCAAATGGGTGTTTGTATTTTCAGATATTCAATGGATCAAATGCTTAAACGAGATATTCGAAGAATGCTGAAATATTACTATGAAAATGTTCAATACTCTCCAGCCCTACAGGAAAAATCAGACACTAGCAACACCATTTCTCAGAGAATTTTCCAAAATTAATTACAAATCAATTACAACCATCACAAACATCTGTCCTGTTATGCGACAGTGCAAGAGTTAACGTTTGGTTACAGTCGGGAATAGAAAAAGTAAACAAGCAAGCATTATGCAGAAGAGCTGGCGGCTCACAGACAAGCTAAAGAAGGACAACGGTTGCCTAAAGGAGAAGGAGGCGGCTGGCAGAAGGAAATAGCCTGACTGAAAGTGAAGTAACAGCCCTTCTTCAACAACTACAACAGAGGTACCCTTGAGCAAGGTGCCAACAGTAGAGGAACTGCCATTTTTATAGGGCAACATAGACTATACAGCGGCGGGGTATGAATGTGAAGAAGGGCAGAGCTGCAACGGAACATGCATGCTCAGCAGAAACCTCCAGTGGACAAATAAAGGTTAAAAAAGACCTTACAGCCCAGAGAGCACGCGGAGACAGAAAATAGAGGGAAAGAAAGGAAGAAGGATGAAGGGAGACGCTCCCTTCAGCAGATGGATCAGCCCAGAGAAAAATGGCGAGGTAGACTACAGGCTGCCCAGAACAAATTGTTCATATGGCTTCTAGAAGCAGTGTTTATGCTCCTGGGGTGGTGTGGGGGCAAACTGCAGAAGCAATTCAGAAGAGATGACTTCAGTGGGGTGAATGCACAATATGCAGTGCTGAGCATTGACTCAAGGGCTATAAAGTTTTTCACCTCTTCTTTTCATATTTTTCTGTCACTTGGCATTTTCTCATTTATTAGTAACACCGTAAAGAGAATTTTCTATCGTCCTTGCCTCCCAAAGTCTACTACTCCTGAGTTTTACATGCTCTATATTTACGTTATGTATAGATCTTCCTGTCCTGTGCAACAGATGCAGGCTGTGAAGTTGCAATTCCCTTGTTGACCTGGCTGTCATGATGACTGATAGGCTATTGGTGTAGCTTGCAGCGTGCTCTAAACAGTGCTTCCCTATTGTACCATTGCATGCAGAAGCCAATAGCGGGATGTCATCTGGGGACAGCAGCAGCGAGCTTCAAATGTGATTCTTCAACTCCAGTTATTATCATTATTGCTATCATATTACATCACAGCACTGTGGCCACTTTATTACTGTGTCTGTACAGCAGGGCAATGTGACCAGCCCCTCCCTCCCCTGACAGTGCAATTCATTACAGCCAGGCAACTATATTACCATACAGGGCAGCTTAGTTTAGCCTATGCTGGATTAGCAGTGGCATGTTACATCTAAACATGCCTCCATTGTCCCCTAGCCTCTGCAGCTAAAGAGGCCCCTGATCCCCTGTTTATGTTGTAGTTACAACTTTAATCCAGGATCCTCCATCCCTGTGCCAAAATCAGATTACCAGACTCAATTAAACTTGATCCGTAATCTCGATCCAGCACAGCGCAATGCAAGGTTATCAGGCCCAGAAAATATAACTAGGACAAGTACACTGCTGATGTGCGAGACCTTATAAGCTCGGTGTCGTGTTTCATCCCGGGGATTGGGAATAATGCTGAACAACACAACGTGCACTATTATTATTTATTATATCCTCTATTTAACAGCTGAAGGCTGCTGAGAAATTTTTAAGGTCTTTTATTTCTTTTGTTTTTTAAATATCGCCCAGCCAAGGGCAGCAAACGTTGTCAAAAAACATAAACACAAACAATGCAAATGGACAAATACAGCTGTGGAGCTCCACAGCCGGCTCACACGCAGGAAAATATCAGTTATTTAAGGATCAGAGCAGTTACACAACCAAGAAGGCTGTTTTCTTCATCCTTTAAAACTGACTTTAATTATGCCACAGTAACCAGCTCCTGCAGATTATGCCAAGAGGAAGGGGATTGCTTTTTTTTTTGGTCAGTTCTGATCTAACTCGCGGGAAAACAGTAGTAAAGTATTTTAAGAGCACAGGCCATGTGGATTTTAAGTTTTCCAGCATGTATGAACAAGGAACCAGCTCGAGGATGGATTCAGAATGTGCAAACCTGTGTAGACACAAAGAAAAGGCCATTTATAGAGAACAACCAGTAATAGAAAAAATAAAGTGATAATGATAGCTTCTTTGGGTATATTCATGAAGTCCACATAAGTGTTTGTTCATTAAATGCTATAAAATGGGAAAAATAAGTCAACTTTCCTTGCGGCTGGGGTGAAATAGGGTTTAACCCACAGTCTTTTACAGAGTGGTGTGATTTCTAATTGAGCGACACAGTTTAGCGAGCTTTGTGTGTTTTGTATGTAAAGAGCAGAACCACATTTTGGGAAGCTATATTTGTCTACACATCTGTTTTTTTGTTTGTTTGTTTTACTGTAAAAAAAATGATGTTTCTTTTTTAACTTCATGCCTTTTGGGGATCACAAGAGTAACTAATCATGGTAACAGAAATTTGGACCAGTGGCACACAGAATTTCACATATCACTGTACAGCTTTGCCCATTCCCAGCTGTAATCACACTGGTGAATGCAAGAATGCACAAACAATTTGGGAAAGAGGCAAGAGCTGAGAGAAAAAAACAAAATTAAAATCCTCTAGTGAACAGCCCGCGGGCTCGCGGCTCACAGCTCCCATCCAAGCACTGTATTTTATCATCCTTGAGTGGCCGTGCCAATGTTGGAACAGAACCTCAGCGAGTGTGCAAATCAAACCTCTGGCTTGCCCATACATACTGAATAACAGAGAGAGAGGGAGACACACAGGACAGCAGGCAGGACAGAATGACCTCCGGACTTGTCAGGAAAACGGTCATGCACCATTAACGCGGGTCATCAGTGTTTCGGCCGGTACCTTGTGGCTGTCACTCAGCACATAGCTTTGAGATACGGTCATGCTCGTAATCGCCACTTCGCCCGGTGAATGTTCAACAGTTTCTAACGAGGCCCACTGCGAGGAACGAGCAATCAAATCACGTGGAATCAAGCACGCATCCATCAAATCAACAAGCATTACGAGCTGATGAGGACGCTTGTTCGGAATAAAAGATGAAGCCCACCGTCGTTTGATGCGCACACATATCAGTGGTGCTGTATTTATCTCCTCGAACATCAAGGGGGCATTGTTTCATTAGCATTAATTTCTCCAGAGCCCGAGATTAGAAGTGTTGTATTTAGCTTTAGGCTATTCAAATTCCTATACAGAACTTATTGTAATCGCTGTTCTGCGCAGATATTCAAAGCATGACTATCGAATAAACGAGCCTTGTGCACTGTTCAACCTTGCAAACAGAGAACAAGCTCATAATTCACCAAATCCCCCCCGCCCCCAAGTGGAACAAAGAAATGTGAATACTCAAAGCCTGCTACAAACAGAATGAATCAATACAGACAAATGTGAAAGCAGGGAGAAGACTGCTTTTTAATATAGGGCAGTTACACTAATCCTTCTCTCTCTGCAGCTTTTATTTATTCAAGCAACAGTTCCTGAGCGTGATGCCTCATTTTGCTCTCATACTGCTAACTTGGCTACTGGTAGCGGCCCAATCTGACCACAAGCTGACTGGTGTTTACCGAGCAGCTCCACTACAACAGTCGGGGATTTAAGACGCGTTGTTCCTAAAGGCTCGTGTGCCAGTTTGTGAGAATGAATCACAGTCTAGAATGCACAGTACACATGACACAAGGTATGAAAATTTGTCGCTCATCAGTCTGCACTCACTCCGCTGCAATGCAACGTTTGGGAGCAGCGGACAGGACAATTTGATATGTGGACAGCAGGAGACGGGGATTAAACCGCCCACCCCTGCGATTAATCAACGACCTCTTTTACCTCCTGCACCGCAGCCACGAGAAAGTAAGTGACGCATTCAAAGTCTGTCAGGCCTTTGCACAAAATATTTCCTTCTCTACAGTTTACACGGTGGTAGATGTGGACGGTTGTGTGATTATTACAAAAAAAAAAATAATTCACTCTCACAAATAGCACATACTCCACACAGAAAGTCTATTTGCAATCACAGTAGTGTCACCAGCGTGCACGAGGCACTTTAACTTAAAGTAAGACCACAGAAGCATGCAGAAATGTTTGGAGCCCCCAAAAACATAAAAACTTTTTAGCCAGAGCCAGATGAAAATCATCAATGCAATGAACTATTTTTTTATTCAGTTTTGTTAATTAAGGTTTCATTTGCTCAAACATAATAGACCTCCTTGTTCATGAAATGGATGTAATTAGCTGGAAAACACATAGATTTATGCCAAGAGAGGCGCCATTGATGCTTCAGTTTTACGGTTTGCAGACTAACTGTAGTTGCACACATAGCCACCCCAACTGTGGTGAAACTGGAACAAGGAAAAACCTTTTTTTGCGTGTTTGTCAGTAAAGAGAAGCAAAGAGGGATAAGAGGGACCTAAGCTTATCACTATATAAACAGCAAACAGCCAGCAATGTCCAACTATCAGGGACTAAGCAGCCAAGGACCTGCAGGCACAGGTGTCATTTCCAAAATGTGGGTTTTATTATATAATTCATTTCACTTTTATCTACATAGCACCAAATAACAACAAAAGTTAACTCAAAACACTTTATATTGTCAGGTAAAGACCCTAAAATAATACAGAGAAAACAAAAGGACCCCCAATGAGCAAGCACTTTGGCGACAGTGGGAAGGAAAAACCTCAGGCAGACCTGAGCTCAACGAAGGGCATCCATCTGCTGCGACCGAAAAATCAAAACAAAAAAGACCCAAAAAAACACAGAAATAATGTAAGAAATACACACTCAGCAAAATAAGCTATTTCTAAGAAAATGTGGGCCCATAAAAGAGTTCAACTAAAAACAAGAACCGTACTCAAAATTAACACTCAACAAAACGTTAAAACATAACAAACTGACCCAACCCAAATGAGAGACAGCTCAGCCACTGACTGAACTCCAAAAGGGAAACTACAGGGACAATAACTAGGTTTAATACAAAAAAATAACCCAAACATTTCCTCCCATGTGATTACAGCAGATGGTTAAGTCCACTCGGTCGGCCTCTGGACTTAAACAAGCTACACCCTGAGCCTCCGTACATACTGCTATATATATTTCTTATATACTTGCTTGTTCTGTATCTATAATATACTAACAAAACATGTCATATTTTCATAATGTATTGAAACAAATTAACCATATTATGTATATAGAAACCAACTGTTTGCTGTGTAGCTTCAGTAACTGCCAACTAAAAATGTGAAAATAGGAGTAGAAGAATAAATATCACCCGACTGTGTGGTCACGGACACAACCATCACACCAACCCGTTTAGCTATTAGATTCCAGCCACAAACCCTGCTCCTGAAATAAATGTGAGAGAATCTGTTCCTTCTGTGAACCGTAATCAATAAAAATAAATCTGAGAGGAATTGCTTTAAAATGTGAAGCAAAGAGGCTACAACGAGACTGCTTTCTCTCTCCGTCTCTCTCTCTCTCTGAATGTGAATGTATGAGCAAGCCTGAAACTCTGCTCCCCATGTCTCTCATCATTTTTAGATGTGTGTGTGTGTGTGTAAGAGACGGAGACAGAGAGACAGAGAGGGATGGTTGGTAGGTGTTGTCTTGGAGGGGTGACTCATCTTACAATCGTTACACACTACAGAATGCTCAATGGAAGCCTGCTCACATGTGCGTGCACACAGACACACAAGCTTATAGTCACAGGCGAGGACATGAAAGAGCCACATGAGGGCAAAACTAGGCACACAGAAAGAAACACGTCGGCCCCTCGTAGGCGCACCCCACTCGTGCTCTGATCTCAGCTCTCTGAGATGGCACGCTGTTCAGCACACTGAGTGGGAGCATACATTACACCGGTCCACACCTCGTTCCTTTGCAGGTTGACGCGTTGAACCAAAGCGTGCCATTTTTTCTCTCTCTCTGTCCTGTAACAATAGATGAGAAGGAGGCCAGGACTCCACAGGTTCTGCACTGTTAACGCTTAAAGACGGCGCGACAGAGGGGGGATGCACACCCAGTCTCTGCAAGCAGCACAATACAAACAGCCTCTCTCTCAACAGAATGTATCGCTCTCTGGCTACAGAGGTCTCAGTGCGTAAATAGGCTTAGGTGTGCCTGTGTGGTTCTTATCATGGCAGAGGTGGAGCATTTACAGAGGCCGCCTCGTACGCGGACATCTGTTGCTATCCACCATTTTCATGTGCGCTCTCTCTCACTGTCTCTCTGTCTCCACTACAAACCTCTATCATCCCTTTTTAGTGCTGGCTGACTACATAAAAAGCAACCCTGTAATGTTGGGCTTTTGATGACTCTATTTTCATTGCCATAGAAACCACATTACCACCTCGGGTTCTTCAAATAAAATGCATGTTTGCAGGTAAGGGGTCACGCCACCACCCCCCTTAAACATAAGAGAAAATGAATGGCTTTAGCGTGGTTTTATTTAGTTGCTGCTTTCGGCGTGGTCAGGAAGTGAAACTGACCATTGCTGGTGTGTGTTCTGACTGTGGTGCCATTTAGCCCCCTGGGACAGGGGTGCTGAGGGAGAAAACAGATGGGGGATGCTCTTGAGTGAAAGCAGTCAGCTTCGCACAGAATAAATGTGCGGAGAATATGTTATGTGATGCATCTAACAGAAAACAGCTTGTAGCAGGGACCACAATGAAGAGCTGCGATAGGAGGGATAAGGAGATGAAGAATGATGGCATTATAGAGACAGAAAGCACGGAGACAGATGGAGAGAGAAGGACACCCAGGTAAATCATTATCCCCTTCAGCCTAGGAAGGGACTGTAAGTCTGGCTGGATTTTTCCCTTAGTTTCTTTCCCATTCCATGCATCCTCCTCGCACAGCAAAGCAATTTTCTTCCATTTCTGATTACAGATAGCTCACGGTGATCTCAACCCGGTTCCATTTTACTATCTGACAGTTGCGCTATCTGTGCCATTTACACTTAAGTTGACACTCCATCTCCTCTGATGGCAATTTACATGTTTGCATCTTGTTTGGGCCATTTGTAAGGCAAAGGCAAAGTGTCAGGACAGTGAATGAAGACAGAATTTCAGCTCCTAGATTAGTTTTCACTTTTGATACCAAAGCATATCGCTCAGCAACTCGAATGGGATTTTGGAAAGGCAAATTTTTGAGCAAGCTTCAAGGCTGAAAGCAGCTATTCAAAGACCCAGCTGCAGATACACATACTCTCAAACATGCTGTATACTTTTTGCACATATCTTAACCCACTGTGACATGTGCAAACACGTGGCAACGGTACACTGGAGATATACCCTATGGGCAATTTTTTCCCCTTTAGAAAATTAGACCATATTCATGCAAACATTCTTGTATTGCTGCATCACAGAAATACTATACCAGAGCCCCACTATTCTGGTAATGCCTCTGAGCAGTTAACCCCTTAGCAGTCCAATTAGTCCCCTAAACCATCCAATGTACCGTGGGCGGTACGTCCGACTGCTAACAGGTTAAGAGCACCGAGGCCTTATCTGAATGAACGTGGAGAGAGATCTGAGTAAGTGAGACAGAAAAACCGCCTGTCGAAATCACCAATCAAATCTACTGAACATGGCTTGAAAAAACTGCCAGTTTTGCCCAGATCAATAAGAAAAGCTGTGACATTGTCACTTCATTTATAGCTCGATCCAGACTACCAACACGATCAGCGTCACCAGCTCATTCCAGCGGTAGTGCACAACTGTCACGCTACTACACATTACTACCTGAGGAAAACAAAATGTACACTTCACTACATTTTTATTCAGATTAGGCCTGTCACCACACAGATCAATAATTCACTATTTTTTCGTACCACAGCAGTTGTTGCATGCCCTGGCTGCTCCAGTCTTCATGCCAAATATTGTTGGGGAGGATGCATTGGAGTGTCAGTGTGTGTGAATATTAAATAGAAAGCACTAAAGCTTAGAAAAACAAGGTGCTTGTATGAATGAGTGAAGGAATGTTGCATAAAGCACTTT
>NW_005187463.1:1363823-1365367 GCF_000239375.1 Pundamilia nyererei
AAAAAAAAAAAGAAGCTCCACCCTCAGTTCATTAAATCCCTGCAGCCATCTGAGGGCACATATGCTGGCAAATCTGCAGCCTGTGATTTGAGAAGTGTCATGCCAGTGCGCAGCGCCATTACACACGACAGTGTACTGTTTACCTTTATTAAATCATGTGTAAATAACAGCAGGCTGCTGCAAAGTAATCCTACTCAATACTGCACACATCTGACTAGTCTGGTGTGATTTGGTATTCTGTTGTTTTGGCAGAAGACTTCAGATTAGAGCAGCTGACAGTTCCCCCCCACCCTCCCCCCCAACGTGGATGGTATAACGTGGGCATTTACAACGTTGACATATTTTGCCGTCTCCTATCATTATTGTGCAGGGCCTGCCTCTGCCTGCAGATTTGAGGTGCCGGTGTTCAGGTCGTGCTTCTCTGCACCATCCAGACAACAGTATAATTTCCTGTAGGGGCTTTTTTTTCCATTTGTTGCACGCTTGTCGTCATGCGTCACTGAGATTGGCACAGCTGTTTCAGAGCGATGAGATCGTTGATGTGACCAGATAAGGGTGCATTTATTAACCGTCACACCCTCTGGTTTATATTCCACTTTAAACAACCCCTTTTGCGTATTCTGCTGCTGCACCTACATGAAACGCAAATGCAACAGGTGTGCTTTACACCTGTTGCATTTGCAATGGCTAAGTGAATGCATTTAAATTCAGCTGAGTATTGATACCAAACATCACTATAGTTTTTCTTTCTATGATGCCATCCTTTTGTGACCAAAGATCTATGAGGCCAAGCATGAGACTGACGTTGTTCACTATTATTTATTTTTCTTACCAAATTCCCATGAATGCTAGACACTAAGCAAACAGGAGTAAACAGTGCATTTATGGGATACTCAGTATTTCTGTTAGGACAAGTGTATGAAAAGACCGTTATTTAGATGTCTAGCATTTATACTTGAAAGTATGGGTTTTGGAATCCTTTAGAATCCATCCTTTTGTGTGCATACCAGAAAAACTGGAGCATCAACATGCCTGCTTTTGGAGACTGCAAGTAGTTAAGGTGACCAAGTAGTTGCTGAGAGGTTGAAAGGTTGAACTCTCGATCAGCAACGCAACTGCACAGTTTGCCTCTCTCCGGAAAACTGCCGTCTGCCTCAGACTGACTGCAATCACTGGTCAAAGCTTTGCAAATAATTGCCATCTTGGTTAGACATGCAGACAGATTGGCAACTTGTTGCAATCAACCTGTGTCGTCTGTGACATGGGTCTTTGTAATAGAGGACTTGATTGCCAGCTGACTGCATTCAGGTTATATTCCTTTATAAAAGCAAGGTTTCTGAGCGTCTATGGCTACGTTCACACTGCAGGCGAAAGCGCATCAAATCCGTTTTGTTTTTTTTTTACCCTATGCGACCCATATCCAATCATGGTATGACAGTGTGAATGGCACAAATCCAATATTTTCAAATCCGATCTGGGTCACTTTTGTATGTGGTGCTGAATCCGATACATATCCGATGTTTTAGAAAGCGACTGCTGTTTGA
>NW_005187463.1:1367081-1375641 GCF_000239375.1 Pundamilia nyererei
AGGGCTGCACATAAGTGGTCCGCAGGTGCGCATTCGCTGTCAAAATAAAAAACACGCACAAGGGTTAGGGTTAAATTTAAAAACTGTACTTTTGAGTTAAAATATATTTATAATTTTAATAAATGACAAATTAAAAAGGCATTAACTTTTTTTTTTGTTTTGTATCGAAAAAATATCGAACCGTGACACCAAAGTATCGAACCGAGCCGTGAATTTTGTGTATGGTTGCACCCCTATACGGATGTGCTCATTCATGGTATCAAGACAGTCTGTTAAACTACACTTTGGGCAAGCATGGCATTTAGAAGCATGCCATCAGGTGCTGCGGCATAAAACACTGAGGTTTGGTGTCAGGATTTGGCAAAATTTGTAATACTTATAATGGAGGATGAAATCATGCGAGAGAGACGCTTGCTCCTGTACAGCTGCTCTGTCCTTACTGCTTTGTGGTGTGTGCTACCAGTTAATTGCATGTTAACTGCTCTTTGTGTGGAATTTTCTGTCACAGGTGAAGCACAAATTTCAAGTCAAAATGAAAAAAGGAACAATTGAACAGCTGGAAATCTGCATAAATATGTGCCACCCCTGAAATCTGAAGGGCCATTAACAGACTTTATGAAAAGATATACCCCTTTGTCTGCCATGTTATCGCTACCCCTTCAGATGACTTAAGTCTCATTTTCTGCTGTGCTTATCTTCCACATAGAAGCTCACAGGGGGCCACATTGGATCAATATATTCTCCCTAATTACGGCAGAGAAACCAGCAAAAGCAGCAGCAGTTCCACCCTTACAGTACACACACACACACGCAGAAAACATGCTGGGCCAGGTTGCACTGTTCTTGCATGCTGATGAGACTAATGTGCTTTTCCAAAAACAATAAAGAGGTAAGGTCATATGGCATAGGTCACTGGTTGAGGCGGGATATAAAATAACTTGCGAGAGTTTCGTTTCTCGCGTCTGTTATGAAAATGCCTCTCACCTTTAACCCTTTGGCTTTTCGGATATATCGCTGCTAATCAGCCAGGCGGCAGCAGCAGCAATGGCATTCTGGGAGCTGCTGTTGTCTTGGCTGACAACAGAAGTGGACATGCAGATAGTCAGCCAGCCAAACATCTAGCCAGCCACAGGGCAGAATTGCTGTCTACACTGGCCTAATAGAGGAAAAAAAAAAGCACTTAATGTGTTTGTCTAGACTGTCCAGCACTGTGCAAATGAGTCGCTGTCCAGTTTAGTTAAATGCAGTTCACAAATACAGCGACCCAATTGAAAGCCAGTGACAGAAACTCAAACAGAGGCAGAGAGAGAGAGAGACAGAAAGAGGCTGTTTACACAGCATGCCCTCATTTCTACCAAGCTGTCTCGGGTTCAGAGAGGGTCGCACTGATGACTAGGGAACAGCTGGTAAAAGGGGATGGGGAGGTGGGGACATTTGACCAGGACAGTTTCAGATCAGATGCCATGTTATGATGTGAACAGCTCAGTTTTTTTAAGCTCAAATACTGTTTGGATGCGACTATGTGCACCAACAGTGTCCTAGTACATGAATCATTTATGTCAGATGGCCCCTATCGCATGCGAGAGGACAAGCGAGACCTGTTTCATTTTAATCATTTGTGAGTAATCGTGGACTTGCACGTCAGATGTACTCAAGTCTGCATAATACTTCTAGAAAAAAAAGAACTGATTCCCATTCAAGCGCTCATATCTCACTAATTGTTTGAGAAAATGTGTGCCAAAATCATCAACTTGAAAATAAAACCAAAATGCGTCTGCGTCGTTATCTTTTATAAAGACAGCTTGTCAGCAAGGACAGTTTCATATTTCAAGCGAGCGAGTTTACCCGTGTGTAAAACTCTGAGCACCGTTTTGGCTGCCAGTTAATCAGTAACTGCATATAAACGTCATCAAAACAGTGAGACCACCAAATATCCCATTAGCTTTCTTAGCACACAACGGACGTGCGCACACATTAAGTGCAAGAATCCTTTCTGCTGCCAGAAGCACTATTATAATCTTTCATACACTGTGGTTGAGGAGCATACATAATTTGAATAACAATAGGTTAAAGCAATGCAATTTGTATACAGGCTAAAGGAGGGGCACACTGCATTAAAAACAGAGTGTCCGATACAGAGCGCCACACATTAAAAAGGAAAAAAAGTGCCAAGTATTGGCTTACTGTATAAATGCCAGAGCAAAACTGTTGATGTCTGAGATAAATGGTGGTCTGTGAGCTCTGAACTCATTAGTCAGGAAGAAAACAATCTGCATTACATGTCAGCTTATTGGCAAGCAGCAATCTGCTGTGGGAGTGGAGGTGGGCCGCCCCCCCCCCTTTTTTCCCCCCATTTCACACCAAAGCAAGTCAGCAAACACAGAGAGTTTAAATCAGAACAGAAGCAACAGAAAGAAAGTCTGCAGTGATGCACACACAGACACACACACAAACAGCAAACCTCATGTGTTAAAGTAACCGTGCCCGACATCAAATTTAAGTTAATGCTTTCAAATGGAACACGAGTGCATTTATTAAATATTAAGTTAAGCCAAACTCGACTGTAAGTGCAGTAAGTTCACAGAGTGTAGCACAAACCCGAGCCTCAGCGTAGCTGGTTAAGCCAGCCGCCCGTGAGGAAGCTGCATGGTTGCCTCTCCTCAGAATGAGGCGGATTAGAGTTGGTCTGCCAGCTGCCATGTTTGGAACAAGCATAAGTGAGGTGAAGGGTGAAAGGTAGGCGATGCGTAGTGAGCTGCAAATAATTAGCATTTACTCAAAGAATTAGCCTAAGCTGTATAATTACGGCGAAGCACAAACACACATTAAGCAGGTTATGTGCAGCCTACTGCATGCTCGTAGAATCATATTTTATATTCTTTATATACTATGATAAGATGCCACCTGTGCAACAAGTCCAGTCATGAAAAATCCTCGCTACTAAATATTCAGCAGGCAACTGTTAGTGGTATTATAACAAAGTGAAAGCACAGGGAACAACAGCAACTCAGCCATGAAGTGGTTGACCACGTAATACCACAGAGTGGGGTCAGTGGATGGTGAGGCACGCAGCATGCAGATGTCGCCAACTTTCTGCAGAATCAATTGCCACAGACCTTTAAACTTGATGTGGCCTTCAGATTAGCTCAAGAACAGTGCATGGAGAGTTTCATGGAATGGGTTTCCATGTCCAAGCGGCTGCATCCGATGGATAAGTCTGAGTTTGGCGGTTGCCAGGAAAACAGTACTTGTCTGAGTACACTGTGCCAAATGTAAAGTTTGGTGGAAGGGGGTTTATTGCATGGGTTTGCTTTTCAGGCCCCTTAGTTCCAGTGAAAAGAACCCTTAATGCTTGATGAATTAGAGCGGAGACGGTGGCCTTTTCGTCCAACATCACTGTCTGACCTCACAAATACACTTCTGGAAGAATGGTAAAAAAAATCCTATAAACACGCTCCTAAATCTTGTGGAAAGCCTTCCCAGAAGAGTTAAAGCTGTTATAACTGGAAAGGGTGGGCCAACATCATATTAAACCCTACGGATTAAGAATGGGATGTCACTTCAGTTTATATGTCCGTGAAGGCAGACAAGCAAATACTTTGGCAATATAGTGTATGTCGGTCTCCGTATGTGTCTCAAGTGGCCAATTGTGATGAGATCTTATCCTGTTAAATAGCAAATGCATTATTTTCTTTTGCCGACCCCAAATCCCAATGTGCAGGACAACAACAGCACTACAGGCACAGCTCAGCAGGCTTCATGTCCTGTCACCTGGAGCTATCACGAGTCAACACAAACCATGATTAACAGGGCTTAATTTTTAGCTGCGCAATCGGCCATGAGATTCATGTAAAACAAATGACTAATAATAGTTGTCCGTACTGAACCTGTTATAGCGATCAACAAAACGTGTTGTTGTTTTTCCACAGCAAGAAGCACATCAGTTGAGTGGGTGATCCTTTTGTGTGGTCAAGGACTCATTCGCATGCAAACTGCTAGAAGAATTGGCCATATGTTGCCCAAACTTCCTCCGAATGTGGTCTGAGCTCAGCGTGTCCTCTGTGTGTCATTGGCGCATTGGTACTTAGAGGAGTCTGCTTGTGATCAGATCACCAAGGAAACAAGTTAGTTAACAAATTAGTGCCAGTTATGAAAGGGACCTTAAGGACACTAATTAACACATTGTATATCATTTAAGCTTAAATACTTGATAACCACATTTTAGCTGTGTCTGACCAGAAAAGTGTTTTTCTTCTCCTTTAACTCCCAACAAGAATGTCAACATAGCCTAATTGAAAACCACAGTTACTGCACTTGAGATATTTAGTTCATGGCTATTGTACGTATTAAAAAGTGTATATTGTCAAGTGGCCTGTTTTCTCAAAACAAACCTTTTTTTCAATCCACTGTCATCTAACACGCCATCACAAGGCATCGCCACCCTTTCCCTCTGTAGATATCATAGCCTATCATCCCTCTTCCCCTCCCACAACAATGCCTATCAACAGAAAATATCAACATAGTGCTGTGAGACATGGCTGCATATCTAAACAGGTCATCATCGTTACCACTGTAAATCCCTTCATCACCTAAAACACACACAGCAAAGTTCCTTTAGCATGAACACGTCTCGGAGATAGAAAAGTCCAGGGTGTGAGGATAAAGTCGAGGGAAGCAGGAGCTGGGTCTCGCTTGTGGGCGAACAATGAAAGCTGGCTTGTTGTCTCATTATGTCTGCCTTGAGCACAGATGTGGACAAAGGACTAATGAGGACACATAACTTATGTGCTGCTGGAAAAAAACAAAAAAACAAAACAGACTGAGAACAAGAAAACAGTGTTTCTGAACTACAGAGGATCTGAAAGTTGCCGGGAGGTTATTTTCAATTAGCAACACGTATCCAGCACAACTTACACTCTGTGTGCATTAGCCATTATTGCCAAAGACGAAAACACCAAATGTGGATTGAATTTGAATAAACAACTCCCTTTTGATGATGTTTTCTAGAACACAGCCAGTTGGCATCTTTAAGATGAAGCAGAAGGGCAGAAGGATTTCTGAATGTATCGCTCCTATTTCCTCCTTTTAACTTCATCCTTTATTTCCTTTAAGAGACAACGATCGTGATCCAGGTGGCAGTACACATTTCTGAATGAATCTTATGAATCAAAGCTGATGCAATGATCTGATCTAATATTTGAGAAATGCAGCCAGATTATTCCACCTAGGATAAGGATAAGACAATGAATGGATGGATTCTTAGGGACATTGTGCCCTACAGATATTTTCTTCCTCTCTATAGGAGACAGGACCTGGTGGTCAGCACCAGATGTCAGCAGTAATGTCACAGCAGTATCGGGCTTGCAGAAGGCTCAGCCTGTGAGAGTTAATTTATCTAGATAGGATCCTGTCTTGGCTGGTTTGGTTCAAGGTGGAGGCGCAGCAGCCAAGTGAATCATGGTTTGTTTGGTCATTTTGAAAGTATCTATGCAAGTGTCCTAAAACAGGAGGTACTCAGGCTAGAATGACACAATAAATCTCAGTCTATGGTCCATCACAGTTCAGACACAGCATTAAAGGAGTTGGAATGGAGGTGGGTTGCAAAGTAGTCTGCAGATGCAGCAGAAACTGTAAGCAGGCTAATGCTAAAACAGCTTTACCATTTTGAATGTGTATAAGGAGATCAGCTGAGCTACAGGCTGGTGACATGGGCTGGCACTGAGATCAGCTAATCTGCCAACCACTGACTAAGGATATTTAAAATATTTCAGCGCACTTTGTCACGGCTGTCATCTATATACGTTCCCCTAGTTCTGCAAGCTGATCATTCTCGTTTATGTGCCCCACCCTCCCTCCCTTCTTCTTCTCCATTCTTCAACTTCTTCACTTCTATTTAGTACGTGGGGATCTGCCAAGCCTGGGAGCCATCGCCAGTCCTCTTCGAGGTCTTCCCCAAACCGCAGCTCAATTCATGTCAAAGCATTCACTTTTACCTACTAAAACGCTGTCAAACTTAAATGAGGATGTGGGCCCAGCTAGTGAATTAAAAATACAAGTTCATAAACGCAACATGCCATCATCAGAGATTAAAGCAGTGTTTCTAGGCTTTTACTGTTTACTCGTGACCCTGTGTGTTAAAGCAGTTCCTTACAACTCATGACCTTTGTTACTCCACTGTGGGAAACACTGATCTAAAATGCCAAATTCTGTATAACAGAAAATAGTTGAAACTTGCTTTCCCTCAGTCGGCTGCTGTCACAGTGATGTATTAACAGTTTAACGGTGCCTCAGTCTTGGACCCATGGTTTTGAGTTTTTGTGGGATGGTGATTCCTTTTGGATTTGAGAATCACTTGTGTTTGAATTTTGTTCCCTTTTTATGTAACATAGCTTGTATTGTGTAGATTTTGCCTACACAATACAAGATCATTTATATCTTCCAGCAGTCTCTTGTGTATCTTGGTTAAACAGTATTTAGTAAGTTGCCTTTCGTGTTCTGTCCCACTCTTGTCTCGCTTCTATGAATTTGTCCTTTAGCATCTCCTCTGTCCAGTTGGTCTGGGTTCTCCCGTTCCCTTCTGTCTTTTTTCCTGTTTTATTTTGTTAGCGGTTGTTCTCTGTGTCTTAGGTTAAGTTTGTACTTTTATCTCATTATGTTAGTTCATGGTATTCCTGGTACCCAGATTCTCTGCTTCTGACCTGCCAATGTATCAAACTTCTTTTTTAGCAATATGAGTTACTGACATTAAAGCTGGATGGCTTTCCATCCAGATCCATGATCTGCCTACAACACGGCCAATCTGTCAAATCTTTCATTGGTCAACTTCTTTTGCTTCTCATTCTTAAAAAGCTGTTAATATCACCCACCGATACTGTTTGGGCTTTAATGGTAAATTCTGCACTTGGTGGATTGTATTGTAACTAAAGGATCTAAACAATCAGCCTACCATGACTCTTTCATCTGTCATCATCTTCTCATTAAAGCCATCATCTGCAAACACTAAACAGTACTACAAACTTACCCTTACACTGTATGACTCTGCCGTGTTTAACCAACAGGTCTCCTGTTTCACTTGAGGATAAAACAGAGGATCCACCACTCTATAGGAATCCACTTCCCTTAACATATTCGTTATATTGTTTACAGTGCATGGGGATATATCTCTAAACAGCTCTTCCCTTATTGGACCTCGGCCTTGGGCCCTTTGTTATGATTGGATACTTACAAAAGCCAGCCACCCACACCATGTCTCTCTTTCGTTCTAAAGGTCTGCTCCTGCATATTAAACAGTCTGGACCGCTGCAGCAGTAAAATGCATGAACTCCTTCATCGACATTATCTCCTCAGGAAATACATGCATAAATAAATGAATCCTGCTACCTCCGAGACAGCACACCATACTCAGCGTGGTTACAGAAGAGGGGTGTGTCTGGTAGAAGGGGTTAAAAGGTTGCTGGGAATGTGGGGTTGAGGCTTGTCACTGTGATGAAGACTGATGATGAGGCTGCATTGCTGTAAACGAGTGAGTCAGCCCTCCCTTCAGTCAGATAGACACAGGCTTGCAGGAGGCAGATGGGGGAGGGGAAGGGGGGGTGCAAGAGGAGGAGGCGGGACAGAAGGAGGGAGACAGAGAAATGCATGGGAACTGTCCCCGGTGCTGAAATCTGTAACGGCTGCATTGTAACAGCTTCATGTTCAGCTCAGTGCAGGAAAGAGAGAAAGAAAAAAAAAATCCAAAATAGAGGGAGACTGTCTTTTTTATACCTGACCCACATCTGAAACAACTTGTATCACTAGTTGGAATGTAACAGGTCAGCGCCACCTGCCTTCCAATGTCAAAAAAAGAGAAAAAGTAAGGCATTTGTTACACCTACACCAAATTTTCAAAATCCATTGCAAGGAGGAGTGTAATATTTGCCCAAACAAAAGCTCAGAGGCTCTTGCAGTTGAGGTTTTCCACACAGATCCTGTCCAAAAGTCATGTCTTTGGCATTCTGATCACAAAGCCAGGGGAGGATATTCTCTACCGTGTAATTCCTTCTGAGCCAAGTCAAAAAGATTCTCATTAGAGTGCTTTTTATATTCCAAACATCAGTGCCCAGGGACAATTGTATTAGGCTGCCATGCTATTTGTAGACTAATCATCTCCACACAGAGACACAGTAAGAACTCAATGGAAAAGAAAAAGTCAAGATCAACAGGAATGGGATATTTCAATGTCCAACATCCACCCACCCTGCATGTTCTTTGCTAACCCTGACAGACACTTCAACTGCACACTGCAGACAGTTGATATAAAAGCATTTCGGGGTCAGATGTAAGGGAGGTGATACAGCTATGCAAGACACCAGCATGATGGCTAAGCCATGACTTGACACCCAGGGAATAAAAAACACATCACGGTCACCTTGTTTAACTTCACCCACAGCAGCTGAAATGTGGAACTCTGCTCAACTTGTTACTCTGATTTTGCTTTAGAACACCAAAAGCAAGAGCTGAGCTTAAGCTGGTCGCTGTGCTTTTACTGCATTAGTCACAAACGGTGGTTTCACCGATGGAG
>NW_005187463.1:1375661-1387408 GCF_000239375.1 Pundamilia nyererei
CCCCCCCCCCTTGTGAATACTGTAAATTAAAAATGGTCAACTTGCAGTCGGGCTGTAATTGGCAATTCCCCTCAGATTGACATGCAAAAGATTATGCAACAGGTTTAGTACTTGCAGAAGCCACCCTGGGCTATAAATATCCCTGTTGCAATAGTACAGTATTTTAGATGAGACCATCAGGAGAATGATGTCACAAGTCCGTAAATAAAAGGTCCTTCTTTCTTGGGCACTGCAGAGAGCAGGCGGGTGTGGTGACTGCATTATTAGACGCGCAATCCCCGGCGCGAAAGCTCACATTAGACCACGATGTGGACATTCCCGTCACGGCTTTCTACCATCGCTATGACTACCTGCTACTTATCGTACGTGTCTTGAAGTTCAAATCATTCATCTGCAGCCGGGAAATTTGAGCAAAAATAATAATAATAATAAAAATGCCGATCTAGCGTTTATTCTGACAGTCACAAGGTGCCCACTGACGGTGCGCCTGCCCAAGCCTCGCGTTTGATAGAGAATACATGTGCAATGACAATCTGACATCTGCTCTCCATCTGACAACAGCTCAGTGTTCTCCACAGATACCCCACTCCCCCCTCGAGCAACACCCCCACCCCTTCTCCACCACCACCACCCCATGCCGTTTTTATGTGCCGCTTTTCCCCTCGTGCCCCACTCTTTTCCCCCCCATTCCTATGCGGCTGTTTTTTCTTCTTCTTCTTCCTTTTTTCTCCTCCATCCTCGATCCAGCTCATTTCCACACTCGGAACAACAACCAAATTGAACAGCGGCTTCATAAAATATGCAGATAAAAGGAAAGACAAAAAAAGAAGCAACTCGGAAAAGCACCGACATCTCAAGCACAACACTTTTCATGCTCTGCCGAGGACTGACCTCCCAGTCTAACGAATGCCACTCTTCGGTAAACATCCGGAGGATTTCTTTTCATCCAAAAAAGCGGACCAGGCGCAGCAGCTCTATGGAGCGACTGGGCGATGCGATGCCATTGCGCTTTTGGTATTATCCTCATGAAATCAATTCGAACAGAGGGACGTCGTCGGAAGAAGGCATCTCGTCGGCGTCTAGACCAACTTGAGCGACACAGATGAACGATCCTACGCTTTGCAGTCCAACATTTCTTTTCTTTTTTTTTTCTTTCTTTTTTTTCTCTCTGCGATGGTTGCAACCAATTAGCACACCACTTGCGCTCGGAGGCGAATAGCTCCTGACAAGGCGCTCCTTCTCTTGAGCATCGCTTCTATTTCAGCTGCTGTGCTGCTTTTTGGAAAAAAGGTGGCAGACTATACAACACCCGCAACTTTCCAGGATACGGGGGGGGGGGAATTTTTTTTTTTTTTTTTTTTTTTTTTTTTTTTTTTTTTTTTTTTTTTTTTTTTTTTTTTTTTTTTTTTTTTTTTTTTTTTTTTTTTTTTTTAGCATAGCGCATACTCCAAAGCCAATAAATCCCCGTAACGCATTTGACAAATCCTTTTCCCTCTGCTGAAGAGGAGCAACAATAAAAGGAAGCGTTTAAAGGTCCCTTCTTAAAACACGTGACTCCAGCCTATTCCACGGTGAAAACAGATGCATTTGATCCATAACAGGCCTTAAGCAGTGGAGGAAGCATTTATGTAGTGGTTGGGGGGAGGGGGGTCATGGTAAAAAAAAAAAAAGAAAAATGAATGACACCGGTACCACACAGGAGACTACTCACCATTAGCACAGCAAAGTTATTATGGTGGGTGCAATGAATGGTGGTCGTGTTGCCCCCGGAGCCTGTTATGTGGCAGCCCTCTGCCCTCCAGCCACCGTGTCCATCCAGCAGGTCAAAATCCCAATAGGCTGCGGTGGGGTCTACACCCAGCGCGAAGTGCCTCAGAGCAATAGTAACAGAGTGCACGGCGCTCCCGAGGCTGCACCCATCTGCAAGGAAAGCAACACATTCAGTAAAGGAAATCATGTGGAAAGTCTGTAAGTGCTGTGGCACAAAAAAAGCATGGGCATGAGAGGACGAACCCCCCCCGGCCGCTATACACACACACACATGCACACAGGCTAGACAAGTGTCAGACAGCTGACTGCAGGTGATAGACTGGTGTGTGAAGTGTTGCAGTTAACTTTCATTTCAAATCGAACCAAAAAATAATAATATTTTTGCTAAAACATGGTGTGTTTTCGGACATGATGCAGCAGCGGAGTGTGCAGGGTGATCTGAAGCACGCGCTGCTCTCTTTAATCAGAGTAAATGAAACCGCAACAGAGTTCTTTCATTTATTCCGGGAATACGCACGGGAGCGGTGTGTCAACATGTTGCGCAGAGCAAACTGATGGACTACGGCTATGTCCGCGTGTGTGTGCGTGTGTAAAGCATGTCCGTGTCGGCAAATACAGCACGGCGTTGACATCACAGGCATGATGATAAAAATGGATTTCCTCTTACCTAATTTGGTGAAAGCAACTGGTGTTGAAACGCTCCTACGCTTCCCGTCGTCTGCGAGATTTGACGAATTGCCGGTGCAAGGGAAGAGTTTCCCATTGCGAAACACAATAAACTGCAGCTTGCAAGTGGAGTTATCAACAGATTGCAACGGCGAGGAAGAGATAGGCGTACCAGCCAGCGGTAAATGGATTGAGGCGACTGCCACTGAGTTCTGCGGATGGAACAAAAAAGAAAGAGAGAGAGAAGAAAATAAAAATTAAATAATGTGTCGGTGATGCGCTGTGGGAAAAAAACTATGTTAAAAAAAAGAAAGAAGAAGAAAAAACTGAAAAAAAAAATCCTTTCCTCTCCGGGAGTGGAGGCGACCATAGACCAAAAGTGACCAAGGGAATGAGAATCACGTTTGAAGCGCTCTAGTGCGCCTATTTGGTCAAGCTCCCTGCCGCAGAGGTGGAAATGGTTCTTACCATTTCAGCTTGAGGGCACATCAACACTGCAGCTTGATTTAAAGAGACAACCGGTCTGACTTTATCTTCTTTTTAGCAACTGTAAACACCAAAGAACACAAATAACATCCCTGGTGAGATTTTTTTTTTTTGGGGGGGGGGGGGACAGCTTGGGAATGCCAAAGTGAAGACTCTCGCCATCTTTAAGCAGAAGTAAATCCAAACTGTAATGTAAACCTGCCTGTAAAATAAAAAAATCCCCACCAGAGTTGCATTCAAGATCCACATTCCCACTGATTTGTTATGACCTGAAGCAGATCATTTTATATTCCGACCAAATAACTAAGTAGCCCATACTGTCCAAGAAAGTCTGAGCTACAATCAAGATCCAGCAGCCCCACAAGAGCGGCATGATTACAGCTTCGGGAACTTTGGCAAAGCTCACGATTTAGTAACTTGACATCCTGGTGGACAGAAATGTTGCTCAAGGGTGTGTGGACCAGTGAGTGACTGCATTTAGGACAGGACAGGCAGCACTTAGGCTGCCAAAGAGCAAGTTTAATCAGAAAAAAAGGCTTCCAAAGTGCCACTGTCAGCATGTGTGGCCACACACACTTAACTCTGCGCAACTGATATATCTGCATCAGCTCATGAATTCCACATGCCATGCACAAATACAGCGGAGGGAAGTGTGGCGTGCTTGGAAAGTTAAGCAAACGCGTGTTTAAAAAGAAAAGGCTTTCTGCTGACATTATCTGAGCTGTGATTTTATTCAGAAAAGTGATAATTCTCTAGTCAGGGACCTTCATCAGAGTGTGAAGCAGCGATTAAACAAGCTGACATCTTTGTTGTTGTTGTTGTGAAGAAGTGATTACAACAGAAAATGTTCTTTCAAATGAAGCCAGCACCTTGGGTTATTAACAGAATTTGCGCGCCATGAACAGATTTCTCGGAAGAAGCAAAATGACTGACCCCGCACATTGATTCATCAGATGACCCTGATGGAGAATGATGCTAATGACAAGGCTGCTGATGATACCCCTTCATAATAGGCATAATGACGGCATCTTGCTTGCGGCTTGCTTTCCGAATGCAGTCTGTTTTTAATCAGCTTTCAATCGCTTCACCCTCCCTGGCGTGAGAGGATCAGCACTTTGAACCTAAAGGGGAGGGAAGCTTCCTGCCAGAGATGAATGTGGATGCACGGAAAGTGCCCTTACAGTTAATGGGTAGCTGCTTAGTCAGATGTTCAGCCCAATCAATGCCGAGGAGGAAGATAGCCAAATTTCTTAATCGAGTTAATCAAGAGCTTCCTTGTCCAGTATTATGTTGATTACAGTAACCGTGGCGTTTGTCCAGCCTTTTATTCTGCTTTGTCCTGATTGTCCTGGTTCCTTCTGTATCCTAGAAAATAAATATACACGGGTGCCAAAGAGCAGCTGTGTGCTTAAGCACAGTTCTTTTTACGTCCGAGACACCACGGCAGCATCAGCTTTGTTAGCTATTTGTTTCTGCATTGACTCACTCTTGAAAAGGTGTTGATTTTCACCCTGCAGGGTGTGTGTGCATGTGTGTGTGGAGGGAGAGGAAGAAAGACAGAGGATCTTTGCCTTGAAATTTATGTTGCATCATTTCCTTTCTGTGAGCAGCTCAAGCTTGGCAGTCTGTTTCCAAGACGTCACAGGATACAGACATCAGGGATGGAGTCAGGGAGGATTTCAGCCTAGGTGACGATCTAGGTGGTGTTAAATACGGGCCCTGGCGTGCTATTCGAATGCAGTGAGCACAGATTCCGAGTGACCCATCATCCCCAGGGGAAATGTTTTCAAATCGCACAAATTCAAAAAAGAAACCTTATCTCGTATACTTGTCTCTGCATCTCTTCCTACATCTGTTATCCCTTTTTATGTGGCGTATCAAAGTGATTTACAGCCCGGGGTGTGTGTGTGCGCCATAAGCCATGGCGTGCGTAAGGTCCCATTCTCAGCAACAATCTATGTTCCTCCTGAGCAACCTAAACAGCTACATTTCCTCAACCCCAATGCCACCAGGGACCTCACACTTCAGAGTTGATTTAGCTGGTTGTACCTCAGCTGCCTGACCTTCCTCCAAGCCCCTCCCTTTTTTAACAGGGCAGCATGCTGTAGTCTTAGTAACCATAATCACACGCTCCCCTCCATCTCTCATTCTAGCCTTCCCCCTGCTTATTCTTTTATTCTCTTCCTTATAGAGGGCAGTTAGGTGAATGTCAGCAGTCACCTCCTATTTCAAGCTGTTCCTTGCTCGTCCACCTCCCTCCCTCCAGCCTCCTCCTGCCTGCTCCTTGATGCACAGCCCTGCTTGATGGAACCACCAAGCTGCAAAACAGCCTGCTGGGCAAAACACAACAGCGGCGTTTGACCTGGGGTGGCCACCAAATCACAGCATAAACATCGTGCTTAAACACAGATTCCTGACTTTACAGGAGCGATTGCTATTTAGACAAAAGAGGTGGAAAATTAGGAGAGCCACTTTAGTGTGCAATCCAAAATTAGAAAGAGCCACAGCTCTGTGCCTTTGTAGATATATCTGTGGGAGCGATACAGCTATTTATTTGCGCGGGCGGAAACTTGAAAATTAAGTATGAATGGAATGGATTTAGCTCAAAGGGCAGCTTGCTGAGCTCGCCTTCAGCCAAGAAGAACTGCTGACAAGCACGATGGGAGACTTGCATAATTTTTCTGTTTCTTTTTTTTTCTCATAATCATTGGCAGTCCAGTCAGCACAGACGTGGTCAAAGGCGCAGTGTCCATGACAAATAGGTAGACATCAGGAGACTTCAGGGGGATTGTTTCTACCCCTGATGTTTTAGAGTGATTCAGAAAATAAATCACAGTTTGCTCAGAAACATTTTTTTTTCTCTTTAAACAAAAAGCTTGTACACAGGATGCTGCCAGAGCTTATTCAATATTTGAACACACTTGTATCTCCTGACACCGAAAATACAAATAAAAGGAAACACGGCTCTACAGCAAATGACTGCTGCTCGCGAGATTCAAATGCGTTTTGCTCTTGAGCAATTTTACGCCGTGGCGTTGTTAGCGTTACATATCAAGACAAATTAAACACAATCCCACACGGTTGCCATGCCAACAGGAATCTGTTTCACCCCCTACATGAGTTGTGTGGCGTCGTCGTGTTGTGTTGGTTAGTTGGTTGGGTGGGGGCATTTGAGCAGATATGAAGCAGGAAATCAGCGTCTTTGGAGAGGCTGAGCTGTGCTTCAGCTGTCAGCCACGCTCTCCTCAGTCAGCTCTGACTCAAACTGTCACATCACAGTGTAGTGGCGTAACAAAAACATTCAAGAGGCCGCAGCAGATGGACAATCCTGTCTGACTGAAAGGCCGTTTTGGATTACAGATTAATTAATGAGTATGTGGTGGATAAAACTCATGAATTTGCTGCGAGGTGACTGATAAAGAGCCATAAAAGAACCTTAAAAGGGGAATTCACATTTCCATCATAGTGCTTTAATGCAAATATTTGAATTTCACTGGTCAGTAAGAGTTTGTCGCATTAGTCAGTCATTGCCACGTCAGCGTAGCCTACGTGCCCATTATTAGTGAAAGCAAAGATAACTGTGACTCACTACAGTGTGCCTTCTGAAAGAAAACATTTTTATGCACTACCACAATGATAAGAAGCAATTTGCGCACACTAAGAAAAAAGAATTATTCATTGCTCTGACTCATCTCCCATCTACAGTCGGTACCATAAATATTTGGACGGTGGCACTTTGTGTAATTTTGTCTCTGCTCAGCACAAAAGATTTGAAATGAAGCAATCAGGATGGGAATGAAGCTAGACTTTCACCTTTAATTTAATTTTAAGGGTTTTAACAAAAATATGCTCTTACTTTTGAGAGCTGACAGCCAGGTTCTGCTGTTTCCTGAGTGTTTCTTGAAAAATGAAAGGCGATAAAAGGTATGGAGTTCATTCCAAGTATTGAATTTGCATTGGTAGTATTTGACAGGAACCCTTGATATGTGATCTGAAGTGTTGTGGATGCACGAGAAACCTAACAGCAAGGCGATAGAACCTTTAGGAGTCGCCAAAACTACAATGTTTGCTTTTAAAATTAAACAACAAAGGCCTAAAAAACCACAAGACACAATAAAGTGGATAACTGAAGAATTCATTTCTTAGTAATAAAAAAAGAAGAAGAAAAAAGAGTTAAGAAAAGTCAAGATTTGCTTTTTTCTGTTTCTAAAGAGGATTTATACATTAATGCTGAAAGAGTGAAAGGTCAGATTTGGACTGGAAAAACCTGCCCAGCTCTGCAAAAAGAAGCGATGATGTGGAAACAGTGTATAAAGTCAAACGCTGCAAAATGTAAAGAAACAGAACTCCAAAGTGCAGATAGATAATGACCCAAAACATCATTTAAAAAACAACCCAAGAGAATGTTCTCAAATGGCCAAGTCCTCAACTGACCTCAACTGAGAATGCATTTTATTCACTGAAGACACAACTGAATGCAAAAACATGCGAACACAAGCAGTGGCTGAAGGTAAAAGCCAGACAGAGCATCTCAAGGGAGGCAACGCAGTATTTTGTGATGCCCATGGGTGACTCCAGGCAGTCACAGACTGCAAAGGATTTTCATTCAAGTATTGTGGATAATAAGTTTAACTCTGTTGCTTTCTCCAATTAGTTTTAAACGTCTAAAATTGGAATGACTATCGCTCCAAATCTTTAAGGAGTCTATAAAACGGCTAATGTAGGGCTTGTAGTTTTGGAAGGCTCAGACCCAAAGTATATAGTTTTGCCTCTATGGAGCAGGTTGTTAAAATAATAAATTCCTTATTTGCCTTGACAGTAATCTTGAATTTAATATTAAGCTGAAATTTAGAATTTGCTTTAACTCAAGTTTGGTTGGCACCGGCCTGTGTCTTGCTGACAAGTTTGCCATTGTGTTCAATGCTCAACGTCTCACTATCTCACAATACATTTATATGATATCCTTAAAGAAGCGATAGGCAATGGACTGCATAAATCAGAATTTTGGATTTTGTGAAAAATGCCTAATTAGTGAAACTGAAACCAGCGTTAGCAATGAGAAGGACTTCTCTGAACAGTCCCAAACAATCACCACCTTTTTCCTTGGAGACGCTTGCATGTGTGAAGCTGTCAGACTAACTGAAAGGGCTCGGCTTTGCAAACATCAGCACTGAGCAAATCGCTGCGCTGTGTGAAGTTTACTGTTTTTGAAAGGCAAGAAGTGGTAGAATTGCAGTACCATATCATCATTTTGATACATGCTCTGCAGGCTTGAACTTTTCTAAACATTATCTGAAGGAGGTCAGTACACTTAGTTAGCACCGAGTGATGCTTAATTGAGGCAGTAAGGAGCCTTGACTCTCAGTTTATTACAACGTCCCTGTGTGTCATGGAGATTCAAATGCTAAAAGGTAGCTAACACTAGCTAGCTCACGTTTAAGTATTAGCATGAAGTAGGACATTTTTAAAAAGTGATGAAAACTGCTGAAAGTAACTGATCTGTGCTGTTGTTTATGTTTCCAATGGGTAAAAGGACAATAATAATAATGTCACTGCCACAGCTTTAGTTACTGGTGAAAGCTGTAAGAACAAAGACCACTGCTACCTCCACCACAGCGCTGCCACACACATACATAAAGTCCTCTTGAAGTTGATCTGGCTCATGCTTTACTGTCACCACTTTCTGTATCTTATGCTCTCGCTTCTTGACTTAGATTCACCTGCTGGTTATAGAGACAAGATTAATGGTCGGTCATTCGGCGTAGCAATAACAGCTGGCGATCACACAAAGTGGGTGTGCTAGCACTGCCTGAGAGGTGAAACCGATTCATAACTTTGGATTATGCCAAAGGGTCCTGTCCTCTCTCTGTTCGGACTGCCCCGGTGGATAAATGTCTGAGTTCCCCTTAATTCAATACATGTACAACCTCTGACTTTATACTCTTTTCCAGATTTACTTTCACTTATTCCAGGTCAGCAGTCTAGCAGTGAAAGAGGACATGACAGCTATACAATTAAAGTCATGTTTAGGCTTGAAGTCATTAATAGATTTCTCACTTTTGTTCCACTTGTCGGATAGCTTTATTTCAAGCACGCTGCATCTGAAGCCTGGAAACAACATTGCTGCAGTGATATCAATTGTCGCAGCTTGCTGCTGTAAAGGCAGATTTACCCAGAAAAGGGTGCATTTGACTTGAACAATATGATTAAGCACATCTCCATTTGAGGAGAGACGGGGGCAGAACAATTGCAGTCTCTTTGGGACTTTTTTCGATTGTAATTTAAGATCCGCCACACAGGTGGAATGGATGTGAAGTGGTGTGTGTGCGCTTCACAGATTGAATTATACAATTACTTTCCACCTGCCATCTGATGATTTTTTTTTTTTTGTACATGTGGCAACACTCTCAGCTTTGGCAAGCCAGGGCCAAGTATTGATCGCATAAATGCACGTCGTCAAACAGTTTGCAGTTCGTGGGACTGAGGTGAACTCTGCAAATCAATTGGAATGAAATAATGAAACGAAAAATGAAAGTGTAACCTTCACAACTGATGTTCATGCTACCATGAATCCAAACACTGTAACGCTAGCACACATCCCTATGTAGACACACGAGTTTAAAATATGTATCATGTACCCCTGACATGATCTACAGTTTGTATTAGTTGATAGCAATATCCAGTAAGATATGATGGCACACAGAGCCTCCTCCCATTTCTGATCTTGTCACCATGGAAACCTGCTTATTAGTCTGCGTGAATTAACAAGTTTCCTCCACAGAGTGGAGGGCTAGCTAGTGCTTCATGTGCTAAGTGCCTTTACATCAACATGGGTATGCATGAATATGTATGACGGTGGGGAACCGGGGTCATTCATCAGCAAAACTCGAGTACAACATGGTAGAGTGGGATTTCTGACTTCCAGACCTCCGCTCGGGGAACATGATTAACCATCCTCTGACCGGCGGCGGCAGACACGAACCGTATTTCAAAGATTTTCTTTTTTTAAAAAGCAGACATAATTAATTTTTTACATGTAATTTGATCAACCCAAGGAAAGTCTAAATATTCCATTTTCTTGTGAGCGTGATGCAACACGGAGTGGTCTGCGAGCTCATTAATCATAATTTAACACTCGCACTGTAGCACTGGCCTCTTTTAGGGCTTCTCTTACACTGATGTTGCGTGCAGGGCCTTATGGTTCCCTGGATCCCACCTACACACACCAGCTGTTGTGAGATTCTAGAGAGGTCAACACCATCTGCACACAGCAAACACAACTCATGCTGTATAGAACAAATAACGCTTTGGAGATCAAGTGGATCCATTCATGTGCAACCAAAAAGCATTTTGGGGCTCCTGCGGTCCCGCGACTGTGGTAGATATTGCAACCATCCGACTGCTTCCAGCTGAATGGCAAAGCATAAAGGCAGTGAACTGTACATTATAAATATACACACGATATAAAATTGCTCGCTCAATGCTCAATACGTAAAGACGAAGGATGCATAATGGCAAATCCTCATGAAAGCATTTATGCCATAATAACATTTATGAACAATCAGGTGTGCTGCGTGGTTAAAAAAGGTATTAACTGTTGGTTTACTGAGCCATTTTCGTTAATCAACACAGCATTATATAAAAATGCAAAAGGTTTCATTTAGCCATAATGTATTTAAAGCTAATGGAATTGTCCTGAGATGCGATTGTCTTTAATGACCTACTCTCTCATTTTGCATTTAAGCTCCTCTCCTGGAAAATGCTCCTGGGCATCAGCACAGCAAATCTAACAGATCTGGGAGGGAAATGAAAGCAGAGGAAGAGGGGAAGGAAAGTGCTGTATATTTTTGCCCTCTTGCACCATATTAATCCCTTCCCATTAATCCTTCAGCTGAACCAAATAAAGCTGTAATGGCTTTGATGGCCATTTTTGGCTCACCAGGGTGATGATGAACTCACTGGTCAAAATCACCAATTCAATCCCTTGGCCAGATTTTTAAAAACATTCATTATTATTATGTCCCTTTTGTCTTCATGTGTCTGATAGACTTTCACAGACTACACGAAGATCTGTGATTGTTCGGCCACGAAGCAAGCGCAGACCTTCACGCCTCAAACATGAAAATACAGATGAGAAGTGTAACAGAAATATCTTTAGAATCAACAGATCAAAAAAAGCCAAAAAAAGAAGAAAAAAGTAGGCATATTCACCAAACCTGCTCGGCTTCTGCCCACTGTGCTTACTCACACTGACTTTATTAAAAATCTAGCCTCCGCATTTTAAAGTCAGTAAAGGGTGAGTCTCTTCAAACAATAGTTTGAAATAAAATGTCAACAACTTAAGGCAGATGCCTTTGAAAAGACAGGGCTTTGAAATGTTTGAAGCTTGATTCTCTGCAGAGGCTTCTAACAGTAGGTTAGTGGATTTCACTTGCTACCTAGATAACCACAAGACCAGCCCTCAACAGAAACACTTGGAATCCATCCAACAGCTGCAACCGCTTTGTGTGAACAGATGGGAAATGTGTTTGGGCTGTGGAGACCAGCACAAAGAGACTAAAAATGGCTTGTTTAGAATGTCGACTTGACCTTGTTTGTCTTAAATTAGGTCTGGAATGGGAACTGATATATGTCAGCCAAGACGTGAAACACGCTCGTGAGCTGCACATCTTTTCCAACAAACTGAACGTGGAGCAAAGAGAATGATAGTGTGAGATAATCCAGGCTATTACTAATGCTGAGAGGTGGTATAAAGGGGCTGGATGGAGCATGGATCGACTGTCATAGGGCGAGAGGCGGGGTACGCCCTGAGTTGCCAACTTTGA
>NW_005187463.1:1388359-1421330 GCF_000239375.1 Pundamilia nyererei
CCCCCCCCCCACTCCTACATGATGCAGTGGAACCAAAGCAAATTGACTCATATATGTCTCAAGAAGTGGAGATGAAAGCTTCTGTTTCTCAATCAGGTCCACCATTTCAGCGAAAAGACCGACAGCAAATTCTCCAGCGCCATCTCATAGTAAGATGAGAAAAAGAAAGATGATTGGAGCTTAATTTGAGCAAACGAAATCCCCGGGGATCTGCACTCAATTCATCAGCCATTTAATGTGTTAAACAAGGCTAATAAGCTGGTGTCAGTAAGCTGCCTCTTTAGCACAACTGCAGCAAAATACGCCCTGATCCATGTTGTCATGGAAGTGGTGGAAAGTGGAAACAATCATCCAGGGAATTGTCTCTGCCTACACAGTGCAGTTTAAAAACTTCATGTGATATTTTTTTGGGTGGGGTTGAGGCCTTTATGAAACTGCAAACAGGAAATTATAAGTGGGGGAGAGAAAAAAAGGCCAGTGGTTGAACTTAAACAAGAAACATCTTAAACTCTACCCACAATACCTGATTTGAGTCCTGGTCTCTGAGCCAGCACAGTTCAAGGTGTCATCATATTTCTCCCACTTCCCCCAATAAGCCTTTTTTTTTTTTTACAATTGTTGTTATGTCATATAACATGTAAGCATACTGAATAAACACAGGCAATCTTAACGGCGTATTCTCTACTACTTTAAAGGTTAACAGATCATATAACAAAATACTGCACAGTGTAGAAAACCCACCCAGGAGTCATTTATTTTGCTCTTGTTAGTGGACTGTTGGGAGTCTCAGTATATACTCAACACATAGTCTGATCAGTGCCATAGTCTGGTCTTGGAAGTCGTTAACAAATAAATGAGACACATTTTCTCCATGCACATCCTTCATTTAAAAATAAATGCAACATTTTCCTTGTCGTTGACCCAAGTCCACCATCACTATCTAAAATTAATGGCTGCACATAATAATGTCAATGTTAGAACTTTTACATTGTCACCCATAGCGCATTATTCAAATGGGCAGACTGATGATTTGGATGGAGCAGAGCTTACGTGAGCCAATCTAGCCACTGCCTACATCCATCAATCTACAGAGCCTCCACTTGGCCCAGATTAACATCAGACAAGAGGGCACACTTTGAAGATTCTGTTTAAAAAAGTGATTAGCTGGGAGCCAGCCATGCAGCCCAATGGGGACTTATTAGCCATCCCACTTAGTGTACACATTGACCACCGAGAGACAGGGAATGAGGACGGGAGGGGAAGAGAAGTCATTCATCACAGATATTTGTTTTCACCCTGATTAGGAAACAAGCAATGTAATGGTGTTAACAACCGGCTAACCTTTGTCTCATCGCCTTCTTTAACATATGTTTGAGAATGCAGCTCTTGGTCCAAGCTGCAGAGCCTCTAAAAAAGTCCAAGACAGAGATTTGAAGCAATTGCGTATGATTGATTTTTGTAGCTGTTCCACATTGGACAGCACACTAAATGATTTATAGCTCAGGTCTTCTTCTCAGAGGAAGTGGCAGTTCTTTAAAAGCTCCACACTCTGTCATAGCTAAAGTTAGCTGTGTGTATGCACCCACCCGTGTGTATGCATACAGTGATATCAAATTCTGACATTCACGACAAGTGAAACTTCTATCTTACAAAAGTCAAGAAGGAGATTTTTGAGAGCAATTTATTGGGAGAGGTCCTTGAACCCTGCAGGACCAACAGTAAACAACATAATGTATGCCTAGATGTACAGTGTGGCATTTCTGTGAAGAGGCACGACTCTTGCCTCTACTTTGCAAGTGCCAGGCTGAAGTAGGATCAGCTGTGGTAATGGTGGAGGGAGAGGAGGGGGACGAATAAGCTCATTGGTGCTGTTCCATTTGTCATGAGAGAGACACTATCTAGCTATTTGTCTGTGATCCTTTAACCTCAGGGTCACCGCCGCTGGCCATGTTTAACTCCATCAGACTAAGGAGCTTGCCACATGCCCCCAGCTACCATCGCCATGTCACAGCATCTAAGCTACATGGATCTCAGGGGTTGGAGCTAATTGGTCGCTTTTCAGGAAGCCCGTCTCCATTGGTCTCATCAGGAGAAGTTAGTACTATCATCAAGGTGTCATTACCCAGAGAGAATTGACCATTGTGGCAGTGATGAAGAGGAAGCAAAGATCTACTCCTTTCTTTGCCCTGAAATTCATTTAAAAAGCAATTTGACTTGCTGCTTAATGCTCCTCCCTTCAAGTCGCATTACTTTAAGAACTCATTTTCATGTCCTTGAAGAGTGGAAAAAACAATTCGTACTTTTCAGCAGCAACTGAAAAAATATGCAGGACACTTATATAGATTGTTTCCAAGATCACTATATTTATTTATTTATTTTGTTGCTTTTCAAATAAGTCAAGCATTATTCAAATTGGGTACTTTAGTTTGCAAAGCTTCATACAAAATCCATTAGTAGCTGTTCATCACTTTTATCTTTCACATTTTTCACTTTTTTTTTAGAAACAATAGCAAATAATTCAATGTTATTTTTTTTCTTGAAAAAAATATTACTAAGATGTTCTCTCAAGGTGGTGATACTCAGTGAAGCAGTCATCTAATTATTTTTTTCTCTTCTCTGCAAAATTAATCTATAACTTCCAAATTGTTTACAGCTTTTTGAAAATAAAGTATGTACATATATGTACATGTGTGTGTAGATATATATGTATGTATATGTATGTGTGTATGTGTGTGTTTGTTACTTGTAGTTATTACTGCCTGTTACCTGTGGTAATGCAATTTATAATTTATATATTCTGTATTCAGTTATGAAGGCTCTAATTGTTGTTTGCGAGCTGCCGTTTAGATGCTTGTATGTGCCCGGGGCTGTTGATGGGTCTGTATGCAATGATGGGCGTAGCTGCGGGAAGTTTATTGTTTTTTTTGTTGATGAGTGAGTGTAAGGGTGGGATTTAATAAGTTTTCTTCGTCCCACTCCTTTTTCAGGCAATTTTTGTTTTTTGTTTTGTGCATTTTATGTTCAATATAGGTATTTGTTGTGCCTGAAAATGAACAAATGAACAAATAAATGAATGAATGAAAATTCTCTCTGTTTGTTTTCTTCAAGTTATTCTTGGGTTGTTTAAATTTTACCATGTGTGTCGTTTTTGTTATTCCCTAACACGTAATAATCCAAATCAATGCAATGTAGGCGCACAGCTAGAAAGACTCTTAATCCTTACACACGTGAAGTAGAATCTGAGTCAAGGGACAGTTTAGTTTCATCAGATGCAAATCAGACACGGAGCAAAATGTGCAGATGGTACACTGGTTCTGTCTCATCCACTCAGTATAGGAAGGCTGCTAGTGAAATGATGAAAAAAAACAGCTGACTGAGATGTTGGCGGTGACTGTGACACCTCCCTCCACCAAGCTCCTGAAAAAAGTGAGCTGCAAACCTGCAGCCTCCAGGGGGCTTTGTATAAGAATGGATGCTCGACGGTGGCTAGCACCAGCCAGACGTTAGTTCCACTCCAGGGATGGACCTGCCTTTCCATGTCAGTGTAAATGTAATTTTCACTCAGCTAAAGCACCTCAGGTACCCTCTCGCCTCACATCCAGGATTAAGTAGTGAGAGCGAGAGTCAGGAAGAAAAAAGACAGACAGCAACATGTGATGTGAGAAATGAAAGCAATGTGTGGCAACCTGTGCGATATGCTTTCGTGCATGCGGAGTGTGCAGTCATGCGTGTGTGCATATCGTCAGGTGCTGTGGCACCTGCAGTTTGTCCCATTTTTACTCCATTAAACTGCCATTCATCCGCACAATGCATGAAGCACTGGGCGATCAAATCTAATTCCGCATGGCCAATATTTTGAGGTTAAGATCTCAAAATCCATTTAACCACAGAACCAATAGGAAGTTCAGAGAAGACTTAAATATCTGCATGTATTTTACTGTGTAAAATACTTTTTACTCTGTAAAATACCAAAAATAAAGTACAGTAGCATACTCTTATTTATTTAAATAACTAAAATTTACATTTAAAAATGACATGTATAGACATGCATGCAGTCTTAAGAGATATACTGAAGTTTTAGCTGAAGGCTGTCTGGTTTTGTGTGATATCCAGAGCTCTCTTTTTTTATCGGAACCCACGTACAGCAGCTCAGCTAACAGTCTGGAGATTGTGCGATAGACAATGGACAACTCTATCAGCTATCAGCTCAAGTTGCAGTGCTAATGCTAAGAGAAAGCAGTACTCTTCAACTGCAATAATGTTTCTTCCTTACGTGTTTAATCCACATAGTTTATACTGGCACACCAGATGGCGAGTATTTGTGTTTTTATTGTAAAACATAAAAATAATGCACAAAAGGATTTATTATTATTGTATTGTTGACACGATGTAGCAATAACTGCAGCTATTCCACAGCTCCACAGCCAAACAACAAACTAACCTTCCATGTAGTCCTCTGTCCTCAGTCCCAGGGCAGGGGAAAGAAAGAGGAGTATACAGGATTACACACAACTGACTTGTCATGTCATCCCAAACACAATCGACCTTTGTTGGCTCCCCGTGGGAGGCTCCAGCCTAGGTTTCTATCTGCAAGACTTAACCTAACACACACTGCCATCCATCTCTTTCCTCAAGGCCACAATGTATCACATCTGCCTTCTCATTTACAACTAAAGCTCCTTCCAAAGCTGCCAATCCAGGCCAAAGTACACTCCTGGGGCTGCAGGATCCAGATAAATGCCCCAAACAGTTCAGCATAAACAGGCGCTGTCAATCAATGAGATTCTTGTCAGTGCAAAACTAGGTAAGATGATTCGCCGTGCATACAAGCCAGAGGCTCCTGAGCAGGTTCAGAAAGTCACCTGACATCAGGCAATATTTTTCCAGTGATATAATGATTTAGTAATCACAGCTTTTAATGCTTTTAAAAAATTTGACGTTTTCCAGCAATAGTCATTCAACACTTCATGGTACTTTAAGCTAATGGGCTAGTCCTAGAAAATGTTTCCTCCCTACCTATCACTTCTGCTAACACCTTTTCAGAACAGCATTAACTTGCTGCAAACAGCACACAGCTTACTAACTTCATATGTCAAAATGGTAGTATTTTCTCATTTAGACATAGATCAATTTTACCTTTTACGTTTTCCTGCCACTTCATGTTGCGTACATATGAAATTCACAGAATGAGCCATGGTACCTTCGCAATATCATCTACTACCTAACTATAAAGATTACAGAAGCCACTTCCTACACCCTAAGAGACATTCAAACAATCAGTGAGTAATGAAATAAAGGAGCCAGGAGCACCAGAAGCAGCTGAGTCGCAGTGTTGCTGTCTGATGCTCCAGGTTATTACACCGAGAAAAAAGACTTCAACAAATAGCAGGAAGCAACAAAGTCTCGATTAACAATAAACTTTTTGTCAAAGATTGTAATCATTACTGGTGAGTCTTGTCAGTCTGACTTGTCACTGGGTCAGACTGCTGTAAAGTTGTGGCTTATAAACATTTAATCGATAAAAGAGAAAGAATTATAATGCAAATGAGAAAAAAAGATTAAGCATACATGGAAAAAAACGGGACTCTGGGTGCTGAAGGGAGGCAAACTGTGCGTATCTCTCTGTGATGATATTTCTGATAAACAGACATCAAGAAAACTTCTTATATGACAAAAGAAGCTTCAGTTAGTTCTAAAGAAAGAGAACTGTGTAATGAGCTAGCCTCACTACGGAATAAATTAGCTGTGTTAACTTAGCATAAGTTTTTTTTGGTTTTGTTTGTTTATTTTGTTATTTTATTTATTTACTTTTGTTTCTTTTCAATTTGTTTTGTTGGTATTGATGTTGCTTTTGTTAAGTTGTTGTGTATTATGTGATTGTACTATAAACAAATATGTCAGTTGTTTTCAGAGCAGCTGCTCACGGGGTATTTGCTGTAATTTCCCACCTGTCAAGATTGTGTTTTGGATATTGACTGAAATTTATTGCCTGCAGCTAAAAGGTTTCTTTGTTCTCACCTGAAGTCTGCAGGCATATTTTGTCAGATTAGAAGTAGAACAGAAGTCCAACAGGAATAAGACATGGAGTACTGCAAAATCCTGCAGTTTTGTATGACAGTAAACACCCCTGACATTAAAGCATTTGCTTATTAATAGATTAAAAGAAGAGTCTCATTTTATATTGGGAAACAGGTCTGTACCAGATCTTTGAACAGAGACCGTGAGCATCACTAAAACAACCAGGACTCACAGCTTACAGATTTTAAAAATAAAGGCTGTATAAGGTGTTTTTGTAGGTAATTTAAAATGTAGAATACAATAGAATAGAATTGAAATATCCTTTATTGTCCTTTGTTGGGAAATTCACGTAATCCAGCAGGAAAGTGACAGACAGATGGCGAATTCAGATTCACACAAACGTAAATATAAATATAAATTTTAAATAAAAGGAAATAAGAAACATCATGTTACAAGGAAACAGCGCCTTACTAGTTTTAGGATCCAGGAATAGTTTTTTAAAACTACTTTAATTCATTTTGAAAGTCCGGATTCATTTGCTTCATTGCACATAGTTCATATCACAATAAGAAAATCTAAATCTAAACACATAAATATGGACCCCTCACAGGGAATTCAGCCCTGCCCCAAATGTGACCCCATTTCAATTCAATTCAATTCAATTTTATTTATATAGCGCCAAATCACAACATAAGTCGCCTCAAGGCGACAATGGGCTAAAACTCATTTAATGGGCTAAAGCTCATTAAATGGGGTCTGCCCATTAATTGACCCATATAAATATGGGGAAATTCAGTGATGCCACACCACCGCCTAGTGATGATAACCAAACTAACTCCCGCAGTTGGAGTGTGAGAAGAGCTGCCTTGAAAATCCCATTCAAATAAGTACTGAATAAGGAAATCTATGAAAAGGACCGGACTGAATAAAAATGAGGGCATTAGGATAAAAATAGAACAAAGATACTTTTTGGAGGACAGATTTTTCAAAGCAGAGTAAACTGAACGTCTGTAAGGAAGGCCAACAAAGAGAAAAAGACATAAACCTCTTTTTCATATCATATATAAAAGTTTGCTTTCACCAGTTCATTTGCAAAGCAGTGTCAGAGTTATCACTACCACTAAGGACACACCTCCCACTCTGGGGTTTGTATAGGCGTTTGTGAGTTATTATGTTAATCGTGTGTTTACTGTTGTGGTGCGACAGCAGAATTAAATGTTTTCCTCTGCTACATTATTCATGGGCTAAAGGAGAGCCTTGGCTCCATGTTTGGCACTGGCTTGGGTTGTTTTGTTTAGCATCCCTTGTTACACAGGCCCTATCCACCCTACTTCTCACATTATGAATTCTTAATCGATGGCCGCACTCACTCACAGCCCAAATCTTGCTGGCTCTTCTCCCACGCCGCAGGCCCGAGGAGCTGGAAACAAGTTCAGGTGGATCTCGTCTTTGTCCTCACGCTCTGTTTACAAGAACGCAACGCCGATTAACGGAGATAATCAGATAACAGCTTTTAATGAATAAATTATGATTGGCTGGATCAGGAAGCACTAGGTTTTTGCCCAGGAGGCAAAAAAGGATTTAAAATGAATGCTTAAACAATAAGTTGAAAATGTGCTCATGTGATACAACTGAGATACAGTCTGAGTACCTTTGTCTTCCAAATCTGTTGCCCAGCTTTTTTCTTTAAATGTGATTCATATTCATGCTGTGCACTGACATATATCTAATCACTATGAAGCGGGGATTTGACCATTTCTTTTTTATCAAGGTCACTCAGGTGCAGTAAAACAATGAGAAAGTGAAGTCACTTACTTAATATGAAATCATTCATCAGAGTAATATTGATTAAGGTTGCAGCATGGGGAGGGTTGGGTCACATCGGGATTTGGCATGGGACTCACCAATATCAATAAGTTCACAGTAAAAGATAGATGGGACCTAAGTTGAAAATCAATGCTCCAACAAGTTAAAGTCACATCATTTGAAGCCATTTCTCTTAACCTACAACCCATATGGCGTGCGGATAGCAGCACTGCCAAAAATAACATCAAGAGTCCATATTTAGAGTGTTATTGGAGTGCACTTTTACACACATGAGGTGTGGACAGAGGCCACTGGAGTGGTGAAAAAGAGATTGTAGTTGGTGGGATGGCTGGGTGGGTGGCTAGGTAGGCAGTGGTGGGAAAAACCGATTTTTATTGAACCATTAAATCCCCAGTGCCAAATGTAATTTCAGGTTTTTGTTGCTTTGCCACCATTAGCTGCTAACAACCCAGTCGCTCCGGGCGATGTCCTGATAAAAATAGAGTGAAGAGACAAGGGCAAATCTGAACAACAGCATATTCAATCTAGGCAGTTAGGGTGTCGTTAGCGTTAGCCCGTCTGATTCCTTAACGTCAAGGCAAATGGACACGTCACTCAGGAAGCTTCTAAATCTCATCAGAGAGGAGACACAGGTGGGGAGCGAGAGCCAAACGGTGCAGAGATGAAGCAGCATAATAGACAGAGAGGGAGCGATAGGGACACATAGAGTCTTGATGAGAGCGGGCAGGTGCGTGTTTGTTTGGGATTGTGGGTTTGTGCATGTGAGACCATGCATGTGTAAAGGATAAGTGCACATTGCACGACAAGGGACAGGCCACATCACCATAAAGTGTAATCTATTAAAGCTTATCCCAGACAAGATCGCTACATCTAAATTCATCTCAGTCTGTCAGGCCCTCTTCTATTCCCAAAGCTGCTGCATCATAATGGGATGTGACAGGAGATGTCCTAAGGAATGAGGAAATAAGAGCTCTCCATGTCACATAGCTGTGTCATTTTCATATAGTCTGTTGCCCCATAAAGACACAAAACAACATGTAGAGAATTAAAATACTGCATTATGGACTTTTTTAATCATTACATAAAGCCTTGCATCTCTATCTCTATCCTAGTCTCAGTGGAGAATGGCATTATTTCTTTCCGGATTTAAGCCTGTGCATCAGAGTTTATAGAATTTATATAGTTATTCCACCTCCCATAATTTCCATAATTTGCTATCTGTGTGTGGATCAAGAGTCTCTTCTCTTAGGCCTCAGACACACAGCAACAGTAGTTGCTTGAGGTTTTTCACTGTTGCTACGTAGGTGAAATTGGACACAAAGAGTGTGCTGCACTGTCCTTGTAAATTCGTTGATTACTAAAGGATTGCTGCAGTTGCCTATAGTTTGCGGGGAAGATGCAGACATCTCTGCAAATGGTCACCAGCTGCTGGCCGAGAGGCAGTGAAGGTGTGAAGAGTGCAACGCAAACAGGAAATAATAAACATCCTAGTAAAGATTGTGCCTTACTGATTGTTAAACATTGCAAAAGCTGCAACTTTTACTGTTTCTCATAGCAACCAACTTCACCTATCAACTGGTAGCAACTTCCAGTAATCAATTCAATTCAATTCAATTTTATTTATATAGCGCCAAATCACAACATAAGTCGCCTCAAGGCGCTTCATGTCACTCGCCAACCTGTCAACAAATACACTTTCTACCCCAACAACCATGGTTTCCAGGGGTCACCCATCAGTCCCTTATCCTGTGTGACTGGGACAGTAAGATAAAAGTCAGTGGCAGTGATGAAACATTGCCAGTTTGTCAGCGACATTTTTGAGGTAGGTTGGCAAACGTGTCGACCATATGAAAGTTGGATGCGCATGATAATGAAAAGAGTAAGAGATACTTTATTGAACGTTTTAACTGCTTAAATGTATAAATCACAGAATAACTGACCCTCTAATCTAGCTGGGTAGCCTCTAAAATAATAATGCACTGATGTCCGGTACATATTCACAGTATTAGTTTACGTAGATTATTTGGTAGTGTTGAAATGTTGACAGCTAATGAGATTTGCCAGTGTGCTGTGTTTGAGTAGTGAGCCATGACCGACACACGCTCTGTTTCCAGATAAGGAATGGCCGGAGAAAAAGATAAACAAGCGCCACCCATCGTATTCCACACAACACAAAGTCAAAGCATTGTTTCAACCCTCCAGTTATGCTGAAGTTTAATTAAGCGTGGTTACAGCTGCTGGTCTCGTAAAGGTGAACAGAATATTGACAACCACCCCCCAAACCAAAGAAATGCTGCTGAACAATGTGAGTGAAGACAGAAAGGGATACTCCGCTGTGCCTCCACACTAACATACACAACACCCAAAAGACGTACTCCAGTAAAGCTCACACCATTGGCTGACACTCACCTTCTTCCATCTCCACTGATATCTGCTGCATAGTCAAAGGAAAATTAAAGCTCTAGAGACGACAACAAGATAAGGAGCCAGCTCATGAGGAATTAACAAATGTTTACTGAAATATATGACAAAAAGATGCCAAAGTGTGAAGATTAGTATAAGTACAGGGTGGGCTATTTATATGGATACACCGTAATAACATGGGAATGGTTGGTGATATTAAAGTCCTGTTTGTGGCACATTAGTATATGTGAGGGGGCAAACTCCTCAAGATGGGTGGTGACCATGGTGGCCATTTAGAAGTCGGCCATCTTGGATACAACTTTTGTTTTTTCAATAGGAAGAGGGCCATGTGACACATCAAACTTATAGGTAATGTCACAAGAAAAACAATGGTGTGCTTTGTTTCAACATAACTTTATTCTTTCATGAGTTATTTACAAGTTTCTGACCACTTATAAAATGTGTTCAATGCGCTGCCCATTGTGTTGGATTGTCAATGCAACCCTCTTCTCCCACTCTTCACACACTGATAGCAACACTGCAGGAGAAATGCCAGCACAGGCATCCAGTCTCCATAGTTTCAGGTGCTGCACATCTCGTATCTTCACACCATAGACAATTGCCTTCAGATGTCCCCAAAGATTAAAGTCTAAGGGGGTCAAATCGGGAGACCTTGGGGGACATTCAACTGGCCCACGACGACCAATCCACTTTCCAGGAAACTGTTCATCTAGGAATGCTCAGACCTAGCACCCATAATGTGGTGGTGCACCATCTTGCTGGAAAAACTCAGGGAACGTGCCAGCTTCAGTGCACAAAGAGGGAAACACATCATCATGTAGCAATTTCAAATATCCAGTGGCCTTGAGGTTTCCATTGATGAAGAATGGACCAACTATCTTTGTACCCAATATACCACACCAAACCATCACTTTTGTTGTTCCAACAGTCTTGGAGGGATCCATCCAATGTGGGTTAGTGTCAGACCAATAGCGGTGATTTTCTTTGTTAACTTCACCATTCACATAAAAGTTTGCCTCATCACTGAACAAAATCTTCTGCGTGAACTGAGGGTCCTGTTCCAATTTTTGTTTTGCCCATTCTGCAAATTCTGTGCGCCGATCTGGGTCATCCTCGGTGAGATGCTGCAGTAGCTGGAGTTTGTAAGGGTGCCGTTTGTGAGTAGCTAATATCCGCCGAAGGGATGATCGACTAATGCCACTCTCCAGTGACATGCGGCGAGTGCTACGCTGTGAGCTTTCTTGCATCCACATTTTGGCAAATTCAACACTGAACCAGTTTCACGAAACTTAGCAAGCAGTTTGCTAACTGTAGCATGGGAGATGGGTGGTCTCGTAGGGTGTCTTGCATTGAAATCTGCTGCAATGACCCGGTTACTGCGTTCACCAGATATCAACACAATTTTGATCCGCTCCTCACGTGTTAACCTCTTCGACATGTCAATGGCTGTGAACAAAGAGAAACTTGTAAATAACTCATGAAAGAATAAAGTTATGTTGAAACAAAGCACACCATTGTTTTTCTTGTTACATTACCTATAAGTTTGATGTGTCACATGGCCCTCTTCCTATTGAAAAAACAAAAGTTGTATCCAAGATGGCCGACTTCTAAATGGCCACCATGGTCACCACCCATCTTGAGGAGTTTGTCCCCTCACATATACTAATGCGCCACAAACAGGACTTTAATATCACCAACCATTCCCATTCTATTACGGTGTAACCACATAAATAGGCCACCCTGTAGTGTAAAGAAATGCATGGGCATATATGAGCTATAAATAAATGGAGCTATAGCAAATAAATGGAAGATTTGGTGTGTGCCTGTAGGACTAAAGTGACCCTGCAAAACACTGACCAGGTGTTCTGCATTATAGCCAGTCCAGCTCCACACAAAGTGCCCACGCTGTCACAGTGGTGAGAGCCTGTGGCTATCACAACCCTGTTTCATCAAGTTAAAAAGTCCAAACACTGACATCCTGAGCTACCATCCTTAGTTTGGTAAACTAGCCTTACAGAGGACTTTGCTCTGAGAGCAAAGGGAGTTTTGACCCAGTGTTTGGTGTTTCCAAAGACAAAAAGCAGGTCAAGGCAGGAACTGTTGCTCTTCCCTCTGGAAGATGGTAAACTGGTGCTATAGAGTTTGCACATGGTTACTAGAAAGACTCATGTAGGCCGTGGTATTTAAAGCATGACTGTCCTGTATTAAGTGCCCCAAAGTGTAAGAAAGAAACAATCAGCATTACTCCATCACAAGCCAGACGGGATCCACAGAGTCAGTGCTGCTGATGCCAAATCTGCAGCGTGAGTGCAGTTCGATATTCATCTGAGCGGGATACATTTTCCAGCCTTCAGCTTTTGGTAAGTGTGCACTCTTTGAACCCGCTTTTCCTGCCTAACAGTGAACACTAAAATGCTTGCAGATGAGAGCTGGACTCTGGTCCCCTGGTTGAAATTTGAGTGTTTTTGCTTCCTAACATGGACTTTTTTGGGCTGTTTTAAGTCAGCTCTATTAGATGTGATTCCAATAATGCCTACATGGGTTGTTTCATGCTCTGTGGTAGAATCAAAGTTAAGTTAGTTAATTAGGTCACATTTTTATCACACAACTAAGTGGCAGTTCATCAGCAGAACTGCTACTCGCTAAGTTTTTCTTTGTTTTATTTATTTTTTGTTTATTATTCCATGTAAACCATAGAGACTGTAACGGTGAAGGCAATCAGCAGTTTTAGAAATCATCAAACAAGCCTGTCTAATAATCATGATGCAGTCAGTGATGCTAAAATCAGTTATATGTAAGGTGAAAATTGACTTTATTTCTGCATTTTTTTTGTCAATGTGTGGCTGATTGGTTAACTACATTAATAAGGAGGTGTAAATGTTTTCCTAAAAGAATATGTGTAAACAAAAAAAAAATTATGCAATCTCTAAATAAGTGAAATTTACATGTGGAAAATTACCTCTCTATTTATCCAGATCTCATCAAATGTTCTCCAAAACTCCAAAATACAACTGCAAAGAAATGTCTAAAAGTGCAGTAGGCAGCAGCCACTTGCTTTTTTTCCTGTCTGTTTCTCTTATCCTCAATCCCTCACTGCTCACCTTCTACCCTTCCTATCACCGTCTTTCAATGCATCCCACTCAGTCAATCTGCCAGGCAGCTATTGCCTTGAAACAATGCACCAATCATTGCAAAAGGAGCGTGGCTCACACCTCCTCTCCTCCTGTAGTCCAGTGGGATTGGCTGCTGCTTCGTCCTCCAGGGGTTTTCAGACAACAGCCAGATCCTCGGACCACTGTGTGGCTGCCAGGAGCAAAGAGCTCTAATGATCGCACACTGCCACTGAAGCAGAGCCAAGGACACAGAGGCCCAGAAAGAACTGCAAAAACCAGAGCGCTCAGGGGGGATGGAGGAGGCGTCACAATTTCTGTATTATTCAGAAGTGTGTTCAGGGCTATCTATCTACCTGTCGTCCATGGTAATCATCCTATTTAAATTCACTTGGAGAAGATCTTTTTCGAATGGATATGTCCTTCTGAAATGCTCCTCTTGTAGAAAATGTGTTTCTTCTTGAGTCATTGCTGGTCAAAGGTTTTATGCAGGTTATTGTGCAGGATGACTCAGTGGTGGACTATTTTTCTCCCTATATTCTCTTGTGGCACAACACAGCATCTCGGGATATGTGGTGGGAATGGCAACCCGAGTGTGCTCAATGAAAAGAAAAAGAACTTTAAATTCACTCACTCCCCTCTTTCATTCATGCTTTATTTATGCCTACCTCTGTCTCTATTTCTTACCTCGTCTCTTCCTCTCAGTCCTCCACACTTATAATTACCCTCACCTTTTCTCTGCCTTTCGGTGTCTTGGCTCTATACACCTTAATCTCTCCACCTGATGGACTCTCTTTCCTCTCAGCCATCTGGCCCCTTTTCTCTTTACCTTTCTGTCACCTGCTTTTTGTCTAAGTAAGGGAAAGCTTTTAGTTCCTTATCAAACTCTCATGAATTATGAAGGGCCACTGTCCAGTGGCCTGGACAGAAACACATCTCACTGTCTGCCTGCCTCGCTGTTGAAGCAGCTCAGAAAGGAGAGGTACTGCATTCCAGTCAGAAACACCTTGTTCTGCAGGTCTGTGAGGTGAATTATTTAGACTGTTGTGACCCCTAAAACCTGTGTGTGTGTGTGTGTGTGTGTGTGTGTGTGTGTGTGTGTGTGTGTGTGTGATCACCCATACACCTGCCAAACCTCAGTCCAAACAGATCATGCACAACTGTCACACAAGAAACCTTCTCAACACTGAAGTAAAATGCCGACAGACTGACTCCAGGTCAACCTTTGAACCCAGTGGCGATTCGGCTGGGAACAAAACTGCGTTCCCAGACTGTTGTTCCCAATCTATTTCAGCTAGATTGCCGAAATAACCTCTCTGTCATGTATCTGCCCATCTAAGACTAGATTTTGAACAACTTAGCAGTGGGAAGAATGACTACATTCCCACCCAAATCCATGCTACATACTTAAAAAATGCAGTATGCTCTCCGTAATGATTTGTACTCACTGGCAAATGTAAGCCTTCTTTGTGTGCTAATCATTTTAAACAAACATTGTAACACGAGCTTATATATACAAACAATAACTTGTCAGTGTTGGCTGAAGTTCTGGCCAGATTTTGCCAGGACTTCAGTGTTTAGGAAGTTGCATAAAATATGCAACTTCCAGATGTTCCAGAGATCACCATGACTTATTTTGTCAGTGCCACCATCATACATCAGACCTGCATCCTACATCATACAAGTCTCAGTACCATGCTGTAATCCTTCACTGTTCACTGCTATCATTCTGTCACATATCATTCTTGAGACTTCACCCACTTCACCCTGCCTTCACTCTCTTCTGTTGCTCTGGATGGCTGACCCCAGGGATTTGAACTTATCTGTCTATTTGTACGTTCACCTTTAGACCCGTGTCCCTCTCATTCAGACACATGTATTCTTTCTTGCTTCTACCGACTTCCATCCATCTTCTCTCCAGAGAATACCTCCACCTTTTGAAGCTTTCTTCCACCTGCTCTCTCCTCTCACTACAGATCACAATGCAAACATCACAGACCACAGAGTCCTCATCTGTCACCTTTACCATGAGCACTGCAAACAAGACTGGAAACCCATCTGTCACTCCTACCGCACACCTCACCACTGTCTCGCTGTCTTCATACGTGTCCTTCACCAGTCTCACATAATTCTCTGTCATTCCCGACTTCCTCATGCAGCACTATTGTTTCTCTCTTGGCACCCTATCATATGCTTTCTCTAGATCCACAAGACACATTGAAGCTCTTCCTGACCTTATCTGTACTTCTCCATCAACATTCTCAAAGCAAACATCACATCTGTAGTGCTCTTTCTCCATACTGCTGCTCGCTGATGTCACCTCTCTTCCCAATCCAGCTTCAACAACTCTTTTTAGCTTCCTGGTATGGCTCATCAGTTTTATGTTTGAGGTCTCTCCTCTGCAACTACTAAATACCTGCAACTCCACTGAAAAGCAGAATCTTTAACCATCCTGAAAACAAGAGAGCTTCATGAATAACTTATAACTATTAATTATTCCCCAAACAGAGACAAGACAGCAGTGGATCAGGGTTTTTTGTCAGACAGGTACACCGTCATACACACTGAGACTCAAACTTGATGGGACATCTTTGTTGTACTGTCCATCATGGTGATCTGCCAGTGGAATGCCCATAGATATTTCTCAGGGATCTGAGCTTTTTGCCTACTGCAAACAGTCAACTTGAAGCAACCAGGGGTGAGCTGATGGACCTCTCAGGTCCACACATCAGACACGACTGTCTCACTCCTGCACCTATGTGCATCTCTTGGCGAGGCACACACTGTGCACCTGCTTCTCTATAGATAAAATTCAGTTGCCCGGTTATAGGGGGCGGTCAGAAGAAGAGAGAAGGCTGAGGGATGTCAAGATTATTGCTCATTCGGGTTTTCAGCCTTGAATTCAAATTCAGTATATGCAGTTAATGATTATTTTATCAAATACAGAACCTGAAGGCGTAGCAACACTCAATTGAACATCTTTTATTAAACCATAAGTTACAAGCATTAAATAACTCATCACACAAGAGTTTTCTTACATCATAAATAAAGCAATAAACTGACTTTGGGAACATCACAGCCTGCAGATTTGTGATTATCATTACTAATTAATCATTTTGGGGTATTCTCTGTTGGGAGACTTCATAGAAGTCATTGTTTTCATCTCAAATCTACTGTGGCACCTCTGATTCTGGTCTATTTGAAAGGCCATTTCACTCAAATTATGATGAAAAATCAATGAAAATTCCTTGAAACCCTCTGGTGAAAGGATCTTCATTGAGCTGCAGGTGAGAAGAAGAGCCACTAAAAAGCTCATGCCTGCCATATATCCAAAAACTACAAATGCTTGCTATCTATCCTTACTTGTCAATAGTAAAAAGTGGTTGAACTTTTGGCTGGTGGCTTCCCTTACCAACCAGGAACATATTTTTAACTCGAAACTCTAAAGTATTTGTCTTGCATTTCACCTACATATATGCCATTGCGCAGAGGCAGAACAATATGGCTGCAGGCAGCATGAACACTAAGGAAGGGAGGCAGCTAACGAGATGAGCCGAGCTTCTGGCAAATACACATAGATGATCCTTCGTCTTAGGATTCGTGTCGGGTGCCGTGCATAGAAAGAGTTGAGAGCTCCAGTATGGATTAGTGGGGCTGGGAGTTGCTTATGCTCTTCAGGAGAGCACAGAGTAGCGCCACACTGGATTACACAGCTGGGGAAAAGGTTGCACACTTCAATGCATGTGAGAGAGGGATGAACAGAAAGAACAAGCTCACAGCAGCAAGGATAATTAGAGAATTCTACACATCCTCTTCCTAACAGTACAGTCAGACAGGTGTGCCTGTGAAGAATGGATGAGGATATTTTTTTTCTAAACTTTTGTTCTGTTTACTTGAGTGAAAGAACCATTCCCTGGTAACTGCTTAGCATGTTTGATATTTCTGTGCTGGTGTCACCCATACGAGTTGCTGTGTATTCATTGTAATTTGGTAATTACGGTGCCTTGATGGCTTTAATTAGCATGAGAAAGAAGTTAGTCACAGTGGGCCATAGCCTGACACTGATTGCGATCTGGCTTGGTAGCAGATATTGTGCACTCGGTTCAATTATTCTCTTTAATGAACTTTTATAATGCAGTAGTGTCCTACCTTATACTAGGTGTAGTCAAGAGTATATGCATGGAAGAGACAGACCAAGATAACTGCAGACTTTAACCAGGCATCTGGTTCATCAATAATCAATTTAAAAAGTTTATAGAAATCTCAAGTTTGTCAAACTAAACTGTAATACAATTTATTCATGTGCCACAGGCCTTAACTACTCACTCGGGTTTTTAGGTATGAACACACACACACACACACAGTAGTTTATTAGCAAGTTAATCTAACTAGCATACCAAATCTGTTGCTAAAAAACAGGCTAGAGTTTATAAAATGCTACAGTGCATAGCTACAATTTGATCAATCCTTTTGGATGGTAAAAGTAAAAATTCATTGATATATTTAAAAATGGTTTTAAAGATTTTGATTTTGATTTGAAATAATTGGGGGTGGAGCAAAAAAAATGAACTCATGCACAAGAAAGATATCTTCCTTCATATCAAATAAAAAATGTGATCGTTCCAGCCAACATTTTTGTTTTGCTTACATTTTCCAGACAACACAAATAATCGGGTGTAGAATCAGCTGTGACATCTGACATTAGTCCGATTCTAAAGTCACTATAAGGTGCACAAACACACACACACACATACACACTCACTCAGAAAACAGCCTTGAACAGCTCCTCAGGTATTTCCTTGCCTGCCCTCTGCAACTGCAGTCATATGTGCTGGGCCTGATAAGGTATTAGCATTCCAGTCCTGTGGAACAAGATCAGCCTTCTCTGTTGTAATTAATGCAGTTCCCTCCTGCTCCACATCTACAGCAGGTAGCTAGACTAAACAGAGTTAGCATGCTAGCCATTTCAATGCAGGTATCATTGGAAGCCGGATAGAAATACATAAAAGGTAACACAGTGAAAGAGAAACAGTCTTTTATTTTACTTATTTACTCCCTAGAATAAACAATTACTTTAAATGCTTCTTACCATACATCTACATTAAACTATATCACCTAAGATTCATTGCCCTGTAATATGCAGTTGACAATACAGACCTATAAAACCTTATATATCCCCACATAGCAACACAAATACCTATTTTATAATGTGGAAATACAGATCAGTAATTGTTTCATGAACTATTCTGAAGCCTTTATTTTAGCATTTTTAATGTTGCCATCTTGGTTTTATGAAGCTGAAAATGAAGGATGGATGAGAAGACGCAGCATAAACATGGTTGCAACTTGCATACCTGTATATTACGTGAGGAGAGCAAGGAACTTTATAATTATGTGACAATGGCAGGTTGAGCTGCCTGAATGCATGCTTTGCACCATTCACTGCATAGTTGTTCAAATGTGGAATTTAGGAACCGTCTAACATGTCTAACATTAGAGGTCAACGCCAACGCTGCTGTTGTAGTGGACCGATACTTTATCTCTATCCTCTAATTTGAGTATGTAACCCAGTGAATTGTGTTAAATAAACAATCTTTTGGGTAATAAAAAAAATTAACTCCAAACATGCTCTATGAAAAATGTCTGAACCTTTTTATGTTGACTATTTTATTTATAGTCTGTAGAACATTTGAGCACCAGAAGCTGACCCAAAATGCTTTAGAGACAGGCACATTTACATTCCAGCGCTTCAAATCACACAGTTTCAAAACACATTAAAATTTGCAAGTTGATGATGTTTCATCTCATAAATCATGATACATTGCTCCCCCACATAAGTTGGCTTTATTGGTAAAAATATTGACATCGGTACCAAAATGTCCAGTATCGCACAGCAGTATCTAACTTTACTTTGGTACAGAGAAGAATAATATGATTACAGTCTCTCAACAGCGTGGCCAGTAACCAAAAAGAAGGGAACCCATAGTCTGTTGCAATGACACTCCCAAATGCACCATCGTGTGAGTATGCACTACCCATGGTGGACTATTCACAGTGTTCTGCACCCCCCCCCAATCTACACTCAGACTGAATAACCATGATGCAGTCCCCGAAAGCATAAATTTATAGACAGCCCCTTAAACTGGACAATAAAACTACAGCAAATGGTTTGTATTTATGCAGCGGAGGACAGCTAATGTGCATTCCGAATCTGACTCCAAAATGATAACAGGGTGTTTGTGAAGGCGTATGTGGGAGAAGTAGACTGCAGAAGGAGCAGTTGGGCAGGCGCAGCAATGAACTCAAGAGGTGAGTGTGAATGAGGACGGAGGATTCCATCTTTCTGTAGTGATAGCACAGAATAATACATGTATTGTGGATACTGGATGCAGCATCACCCTCTGTATAATGTATGGTGGTACAGGGTTGAAATGTGCCCTACAAAGAAAACTAGGTGGGGGGGTTTGTTATGCAGCCACAAACTACTGCATCACAGCTAGCTGCACCTTTTGAAAAGCTTAATTCACCCACTTAAAGATGATGCCGGTCTCATTCGAGCCTGACTAAACATAGCTTATAAATCTTTACGATGCCAAGTGTTTATTATGATACTTTTTTCCCCTGCTATTTCCCAGAGCTTTTCTTTCCTCTCTTCCCTCCCCCCTCATGCTAACCAGTCTAGGCAGATAGCTCCCCTTCCTAAGCCTGGTCCTGTCTGTGGTGGTTTTCCTCACCAGTGCTTCCTCAAAGGGTTCATTTTTGCATTGTTGTATAAGCATGAGTCTATATTTTACTGCATCCACTGTATATAAGATATACTGTACATACACAATTACTCATGTGCTAACTTGGCACTAAATTTAGTGCCAGGTTGAACTCAATTAAATTGGAGATTGCATTATGTTTCACAGACATGATATTCAGTTGTATTTGGAGCACTTGTCCAGCAAGTCTGCACTTTCTACCTACAACTTGTTTGCTTTCCCCTGAAGCAGAGATGGTTTTTCATGCTTAGCTCATTTACGATCACAATTAGACTCACAGCAGTGCAAGTAAATAAAAGTCAGCAGGCCCCCAAGTAGCTCATTAAATGGACAGAGTACAGTGGAGCTGTCATTGTACCAGAGAGGGGATCGGAACCAATTTGATTCCAGCTTCTGAAATTGTAATCTCGGCATGAGTTTAGACTTTGATTTATTCTCAGCTCTTTTTCAGCACTATCAAGAACTTGCAACTGTTGGTTGACAAGTATAAGCATCTTTCAAAGACTCCATTTCTGAGAACACAAACTCTTGGAAATCTAACAGATCTCAGACAAACATTCAAATGGTGATGTCCAGTCAAAGGAAACAAAAAAAAAGCTGCCGACATTCTTCTTGTTATTGTATCATTAAAATGGAAAGTGTGATTTTGAGTTACAGTTCTGTCTTTTAGCTTTGATTGTGACCTGATACAAATCCAAATCATATATTTGTTTGGCAAATGTGAGGTTTGTTCTTTTTTTGTTTTTTTATTGTCATACAACATTATCAAAGCAAACTGAAACTGAAAAAGTTGCTTTTACAATGAGTTTTTACAACTTTGTCACTCGATGTGACTATCACTGTCAGTGAACACAAGCTAGGGTAAATGTAACAACTGGAAAAACAAAACAAAACTAACAACTCTCACTTTTTTGCCACTAGATTTTTACTTTTCAAGAAGAAGCCACCAACTTACAGTGAGCAGCACATGTGTACTGTGCTGGTTAGCACTGTTGTCTCAGAACAAGAAGGTCCTGGGTTCAAATCCCCCACAGGGCATTTCTGTGTGGTGCTTGGCGGTTCTCCCCATATATGTGTGGGTTTTCTCTGACTTCCTCCAATGGTTAATTGGTTCTAAATTGACATGTGTGATACCTGTCCAGGGTGCACCGTGGCAGTGGTTCCCAAACCTTTTTTGCTGGGCCCCCCTTTGTTTTATAAGAAAAATGTTTGCGTCCCCCCGTGTGCACGTGCGCACACATCCTCCAACCACACACACCCATATTTTGCTCCATTGCGGTTTATTTCACACCTCAAACATTTAGCAAACAATTAAGCAAATACAAGTAATCTGCAATAAATTACAGGTAGTAGGAAAATAAACTACTAACTCTTTTACGCTACGTTTGTCCGTGATTTGAACCGGGGGAACAAATCGTGGCAGGATCAGCCTGATATTATTTGTATCCCGCTGTAACTTTACTGTATAAAGTATAGTATGCACATCTCCAAAATGTCAGGAATAGTTAGTCATTACAAGAAGTGTTTGTGAACTAAAAATCACGAATGAGGGATACTGTTTGTCCGTGATTTGAAGAGCCCAGCGCTGCTCCCGACAAAGGGAAAACCAATTCTGCAGGGGAGACCTACCTTGGCACTTGTGCAGGTGAAACCAAAGGGAAGATATGCTTCACCATATTTTCTAGTCTTTGGCTTAGAATGAAGTTGGTTTGGAAACATATTCAGCGATGCTTCATCTCCTGCTTTGCGTTTCTGTAGGCGCCCGTGCTAGCAGTGTCCAAGCGTTTTGTTTTTTTCCCCCCTTGTCATCTTGTGCCCCCCCCTGCCATGGCTCTGCGCCCCCCCCCCCCCCCCCGGGGGGGGCGTGCCCCACACTTTGGGAAGGTCTGGCCTATGGTATCTCCAGACCACCATGACCCTGAGTTGGATAAGCAGCAAAAAATGGATAGCACAGAAAACTAATGTGACATGATGTGAAGCTGATATATATTCAATTCAATTGTATTCATCCAACACCAAATCACTCTATATTGTTTATATTGCTTTATATTGTAAGGACCCTAATACAGGGAAAACCTCTAGCACTTGGTGACAGTGGGAAGGACAAACTCCCTTTTGACAGGAAGAAACCTTCAGCGGAACCCAGGGAGGTGCAGGTATCTGCTGCGACCAGTCAGGGACGAGGGGATTGACACAGGATAAAAAACACACTGTGGAAGAAAGCCAGAGATTAATAATAACTAATTATTAAGGAGTGGTGTGTAAGCACACAGTGTGTGAAATAAGGTGCTGCTTTGCTTTCATATAAACACATTATTTTGCTAGGACAACAATCAACACTAGTATAACTGTTTAGTCTGCATCAGACTGCGACTGTTTGCACCACAACTAAACCAACCAGAAATGGCTAAGCGTTCAGTTTGTTTAAGCGGTACCCAAACAGTTTTGGTGATGGGCACCCTTAAGGACCCATGGATAACTTCTAAACATAGCGTTCCACGAGGCTTAGATTCCGTGTACGTGTGTTTGTTTCTGCGTTTGTGTGTGCATCATCCAAAATAAGCAGCTTATATTGTTTCAGTAAATCCAAAATTATGGACACTGTGGGAGGACTTGTAACTGCTATGCCAAATTTACAGCTTTGCACAGTGCAGTAACAGATACAATAGGGGGTGAAAACTACTATTTCCACATGAAGAATAACAATAATTAGAGAGAAATATACAGAGAGAGAGTGATATCCCACTGTTGAGAGAGGAGCACAGTTTTACTGTAATTATAAGCTGTGAAAGTCGGTGCTTTTGCAGCAGACTCCATCTGAGCAAACACTGGCAGTGCAGTAAAACTCCAATCTCGTCGATCTAAGAATTCTAATTGAGGGAACAGCAGAAGCTTCACAGATGGTGCAACATGCAAACACACCACAGAGTAATTAGAAAAAAAGGCCCCCTCCTCAACGAAACCTCTTCTTTTCAAGGGTATCACAGAAAACACGATGTGGATGGAGCTGATATAAGCAGTGTTGGGAAGGTTACTTTTAAAATGTATTCCATTACAGAATACAGAATACATGCCCCAAAATGTATTCTGTAACGTATTCCGTTACGTTACTCAATGACAGTAACGTATTCTGAATACTTTGGATTACTTAATATATTGTGGCGAGTTCAGACAAGGAGGAGACGGAGGTATCGTTTGGTCTTGCTTCCCGTGAGCTAGCCAGGGAGCACAGCCGTTTATTACATTTGCAGAAGAACACACTGCCACTAGCTAACTGCTCAGCGCGGCAACCACAACACACATAGGGCGCCCTCTGACCCCGGAAGGACACACCGTCGCAGCGAGAGGGCGTCACCCGTCACCATGGCAACATACACAAAACATAACTGTACAAGCAGAACCCCGAACAGCCCTGACCCGCTACAATATTATCATGCTTTTTACAACAACGTGAATGTACTATTGCTGTGTGATTTATTACTATTACTGAAGGTCCGCGACTCCGAACTGTAGTAAAGGGACCTCTGACTAATGCTGGGCTCACACTGTGCAATTTTTGGCCCATTTTGAGCCGATTTTTGAGTCGTGCGATCGTTTTGGCGATCGGCCCGATTTTGGCCTTCATCGTGTGTCGTGCATCGTGTAGTATACGTGGGGTAACGAGAAGCGATTGACACCTCACGACCAGCTCCCGATCATCAATCGCTTGGTCGTGAGGGTGTCACCGCAGTTTGCCACACTGCGCACGCGCAAACACAAATGTCAGCGAAAAAGACGGCGTAGCACGGCAGTGCAGCGTGTGATCTGGACACAAGCGATGGAGGCACAACCTGTAGAACCATCCGAGCCCTTTCGATGTGGCCTCACAAAATTATCACGACCACAACAACCGTGAAAATAGTTGGATCGACACTGCTGCTCAATCACAGCTGCCTGACCAATGTTTTTCATTAGCAATTTAGCAAAGTTGATGGTGGTGGTGTGTCTGTGTGAGTGAAAGACGGAGAGGGAGAGCGAGCGACAGAATTTCTGTTATAACCTTCATTTTTATGGACGCACAGTGTGAGCACTCAGGTCGCATCAGAGCATCGGGCCGTATAGTGTGAGACCCTGCATCGTGACCTATGAACTTCTAACCCCTGCGAGTCAATCGTACAGTTTGAGCAGGAGCTGAATCGCGCGACTGAAAAAATCGCACAGTGTAAGCCCAGCATAATACGGCGGGGTCCCTGTCGGCTGGTAGCCGAAAAATAGCTCTACTTTGTTGTGTGGGTCAACTTTTCTTGCGACAGACAGAGAGAGGCGTTGAAAGGCTGCTCCAACGGAACTTGTTGTTTTCGGAGGAAAACACGAACACAGTGTACAGTCGAGTCTTAATAGCTTACTTACAACTGGGCTCGTCAGGCACTCTTCTTGGCTGCAGTGGTTATTATTATATTTACATGCTTCCAGCTCCCGTTTTTGCTCGATGACTGCTCGTACCTTTCCACTCCCCTTTTTCTCCCTCCTAGCGCTCACAGACACATAACGTGTATGGCAGTCCATTCTCCCAGCAGCACGGACTACACTGAACATGATGCTACATTCTTTAGAGCTATGCTTGTAGCATTCTGCCTGTTAGCTTAGCACAACAACAACAACAACGAAAAGGCGCTCTCTCACCCAGGAAACACACAGTCGCAGAGAGAGAGAGCGTCGCCCTGTAACCATGGCAACCGTAACGCTGCCGCCTGGAACAACAGCACGTAGCTGTCAAACAAAACCCAAACAGTCCTGACCCGCGACAAAATGAAACAGGAAAGTACCGCAGTGTAATCCATTTATTTCAACAAAGTAACTGTATTCTGAATACCACCTTTTTAAACGGTAACTGTAACGGAATACAGTTACTCATATTTTGTATTCTAAATACGTAACGGTGGTACATGTATTCCGTTACTCCCCAACACTGGATATAAGTGAGGGGAAGTTAGAGAAAAAGATCCTAAAAGAGGGATGGCTTCAAAATGACAGTGAAGGGGAGTGAAAATAAGAAATGAGGGTGAGGAGAGATTTGGATTTCATTCATCAAAGGAAAGACGTCGCTGCCTGTGCCCACCAATCTCGCAGGTACAGACTGTGTGAGTACCAACTCAGCAGCATATGGCATGCTGTCCCGAACACACGTAGCATACATGTCTAAAACATCTGTCCACATATTTCAGCACTTCTTAACAAGCACTTTACATCACCATATGGCAAAAAGCTGCGTTCAAGCAGCTGAGTGCAAGAAAGAGTGCAGATGACCAAAAAAGCTTTTTTTTTATGTGTTGCAAGAAATATGTGGATTTCAAACGCTGCAATAGGTCCACAGCTGAATTTTATGAGGAAACATATCTTATAAAAGTCTGCAGCCAATTGTTTACTCTTGATATTATCTGCACAGCTGTCAAACACTAAGAGCCTGACCTTGGACATCCAGCTTTACCAGCAACCTGATGCTCTATCAGCATGCATTTAATTACATCCGCAAAGTGCAGGATGCCACATGAAAGCAGCACGGAACAGGCTGAGAGAAACACAGCGTTGTGGTGGGGCTGATGAGACGAGACACAGAAGAATTGCAAAGGACTCCCTGCTGCTGCACCCTACTTTTCTTAGAGAAGGAGGCGCTTGCTGCGGGGCATGAGGGGAGGACAGCGGGGAGAAAGGAGATGATAGAAATAGGAGTCGATCGAGCTTTGATTTGTGGACCAGAAACAAAAGGTGGAAGATAACGCTAGACAGGCCAGATTAACCAGCACATGGGAGGCAAACTTAGTTGGCTGAGTGTTTTACTGCTTTTAGCCACAAAGAAGGACAAAGGGAGGAGGCGAGAGAGCAGCAGGGAGTGAGAGGAAGAGTTAAAATATGCACATCGGGTTTTGTGAGCTGTTTTGCTATTATGACAGCAATTCATGAAACAATTAATATTAATGGCATCATAGTGTGCATAGAGAGCAGAGCAGTAGTGCTGTAATATTCTGCACGCCACCTGACACAAGAGATGTTTAACATTATTAATAAAATTAAGTATTATTTAACCCCTGCAACGAGTTTCGTGTAAAATCAAAACGTCTTATATTCAGAAGTGTGCGCCTGTGCGTGCATGTGTGTGTGTGTGTTCTAGAGATAAAGAGACAAAGTTCAAAAGATCAGACAACTATGCGAATATGAAATGCGAGCGGGTTACTGGTGTCTAGATTGTAAAATGCCAGTGCTAAAGCGTGCTTCTTTATTACTGCCAGGGGTGCCAGTGACAGGGCACTGGGTGATGAATGCCATCTGACTGCAGCAGAGCAGGTAGCCCAACTCGTGAGATCACCATAATAACTTAATGTCATGTCAAACTGAAGACACAGTTAACTGGCTTCAGAGATGAAATGTCAACGGCTGTCGTTAAGTTGAGAAAGCCATCTAAACTGTTCAGGTGATCGGGTGATGTAATACTCGAGTATGCTCAACCGCACGGTGGATTTTTTGCTTTTTGTTTTGTTTTGCCTTAGATTTGTGGTGACAGCTGGCAGCTGCCCAGTACAATAGGCTTCCAGTACTGGCCAGTCTTAGTGCTGGCTGAGTGAGTTGTGTATTTGAGGAGGAAATGTATGACTCATTCACTTTCAGAGTTATACTGGGATAAAAACCATATTGCTATTGTTGGCTGAAAACCTGAATGTCAACAACTATTCAATTTTCAGTTTGCCTGAGATTTTTTTTTATCTTTACTTTTTTAAAGGAGGAATTTATCTGCTGGAGATGTAATCCTGGAGGTAGTTCATAAAAGTTTGTAAAAAACAATAACAGCAGGAGACTTACCTGTCATGGTAGTCATCATTTTATTTCATGATTAAAAAAAGAATTGGTGTGTACATTTTTATGACTGTATGCTATGATTTTTCAGAGGTCACTGAACACATCACAGTTCACTTTCCATTATTAGTTTTTTGATTTTGATTTTTGGTGAAAGTTGCTGGAGATCCTTGTCTGTTCTGTGTCTGTGATTAACTTAGTTAATGTTATGTTATACTTGTTGTATGTGCTGATTTGTAATGTTAAATCACAGACTGATTTATGATAAATGACTGACTGGCAATATTCTTTTCACAAGTGAGCTTCAGCTTCCTAGTGGAAATTGTGCTTCTACGACCATCACTTCTCTACTGGAACATCAGACTTTCTTCAGCATCCACTGCCTGTAATCACTTCTTTGCCTCTCTTCTGCACTGTCATTGCCAAATCACAACAAGAGTCACCTCAAGACGCTTTATATTGTGAGGTAGACTCTACAATAATACATACAGAGAAAAGCCCAACAATCATATGACCCCCTATGAGCAAGCACTTTGGCGAGAGTGGGAAGGAAAAACTCCCTTTTAACAGGAAGAAACCTCTGGCAAAACCAGGCTCAGGGAGTGGCGGGGCCATCCTCCGCGACTGGTTGGGGCAAGAGAAGCAGACAGGATAAAAGACATGCTGTGGAAGAGAGACAGAGATTAATAACAAGTGTGATTCAATGCAGAGAGGTCTATTAACACATAGTGAGTGAGAAAGGTGACTGAAGAAGAAACACTCAGTGGATCATGGGAGTCCCCCAGCAGCCTATGCCTATTGCAGCATAACTAAGGGAGGATTCAGGGTCAGCTGGTCCAGCCCTAACTATATCTTTTAGCAAAAAGGAAAGTTTTAAGCCTAATCTTAAAAAGAAGAGATAGTGTCTGTCTCTAAACAAACTAAGCTCCATCCATCCATCCAGATTGTGGGGCACCTGGAGCCTATTGCAGCTCACGCTAGGTGAGAGGTGGTACACCCTGGCAGGTCAGTAGTCTATCACAGGACAAACTACTGTTATAGAGTATTGAAACTCTGCTGATATGCTTCTGCACATCATGTTGGCAAATCTCACATGAAGCATTCTAACGAAGGTGTGTTAGCCTGCTGACTCTGCCAGCTGCTTTGCAACCCACCACCATGCCAGCTCTGTTCTGTCGGGTGGTCATTCAGCTACGCTCCCTTACTTTTGGCTTTCCATGCATGCATGAAAGATCAAGAATACTTGCTTTCCCCTGATATTTAGGCTTTCCACATATGAAACTGTACAACTGACCTGTGTTACTCACAACAAGAGAAATGAGGAGCTACGTGTTTAAATTCACAGATTAAGGTTGAACTTGTCTTTTTGAAAAAGCATCTGCTTTAACTAAAGATGCTGAAACTAGCATTTCAGTACCAGTAATGCCAAAATAATAATAATAAAAAATGATGATGCTTAATTTAACAAGTGCAGCAAGTGGAATAGAGGAAAATAGTTCAAGGGCAGCAACAGATTCATCCAATGTGAGAGAAGAAAAAATATTTTAGATTTTACTTGGATAATTGGGGACAAAATATACATACATGTATAATGCAACTAAATTTTAGAAACTGCCACAAAATATTCATAGCAGCCCAAAGAAAGCACTGCATGCCTTTACACGGATTTCAAGGTGACAAAGTTTGAGTGATGCTATCTGAACAAGCTCCTATGATCCAAGATGAAATGCTGTTTTTGTGAATTGTGACAGCTACAGATGCTGCAGAAAAGTTACAATACAATGTCAACAAAACTAATGTTAGCTTGTTGTAAATCACAAGATGCTCAAATAGGTGTGACACCTCTGTTTTTCCAGTTAGATTTGCTTCGTCTTCAGTGCCCTGGCAGTAACTTTCTAGGATCAGGATACAAGGATACAAGATAATGCATGAACAAAGATCTCATGTTTCTCTGTTTGAGTTTTTTTTTTCTCCAATATGGACTACTTGATTACATCGCCAATAAATCCTTGTGTCTCTTAATTATTCTGAGCTTTATGTCTCCTGTAAACCACTAACAATGGGACAAGGCTTGATAACCAAATCAAATATGCCAGCAAGTGTAGAGTCTTGTTCCCCACATTCCCACTTCGATACCATGTGTCCTGCACCAAGTGAAGCTTCAGAATTTTATTAAATGGTGGATTCCCACTACTGCATTGCAAAAAAATTAATTTAACTTGAACTATATAAGGAAAACTACCAAGTCATTTCTGCTTGTGTTTAATAACCTAACTAAAGGTTATTTCATGTACTTGATCCAAACAGTGGTAGGTCAGACTCACTATGCTTTAGCACTTAGTTAATGGCTTATGCCTAAGTGAAGTAATCCTTGGCATGGTATACAAGTTACAACAAAAGCTGACATCATCTGCGCTCTTATGACCTCTTATGTTTTCCCGAGACTATTTTTAGATTTTGCAAGGTCCGAATACACAAAATCACCCTAAACATGAATGTAATATATCTTTTAAAGTAAGTATAGTATATGCCATGTTTACAACTGAGTCTTTGTCAGTTCATGTCACGCAGGGAAACATCTCTACTCATGTGAGGAGCCCCAGAGTGATGCAGGTTTACAGTATGGCTACGGGCAGTATACTTTAAACACAGTCTTTCCTGACAGGAAGCAATATTATGATGCAGACACAATATATAATTTAAAATGACCTATTTTCCATTGGATTTATTTTCCTAAAACTTCCAGTTGTCATTTTCCTACAGAAGCTGTCAGGACAAAGCTGTCTGTATGTGGTACAGCTTTCCTGATGAGAGTGTGTCACACCACAGAGAAAATGAGATCTTGGCTAAATGTATAAAAAAAAGGGGGGATAGTCAGAGATGAGCAAATGCCTCCATTCATCTCTACACAATGCTGCAGAGTGAGATGAAAAAAACCCCACATTGTTATGCAGCAGCAAAACACTGCATTGGACAACACAGCCAACAGACAGGCTGGGTAAGCACAGCACAAAAAACAGGAGTATCCTGGAAGATTCAGCAAAATGTTTAATGGGGTATAAGCACAAACTGGATGGGGCAGTAAGGAACGTGAAGGTGCTATGTGGGCTCTAATTTAAAAAAGCAAAACAAAAAAAGTTAGAAATGACCTTTATGTTGCCAGAGTGCACTTTAAGGGGATGGGATGGGCTGATTGATTCAGTTGGGGACAACTTGTCCAGCACAGAATCTACACAGGAAGTAGAGGATCAGCTCCTCTGCTCTTCTAAAAAGGGAAATAAATCACTGTCTCTCATTCAGTGGAAATGGATATAAGTCCCCCGGGTGTGCTGATCTCCAGTCATTGATGGAACAATTTCTCCTCTCTCTTTCTCCTGTTCTTAGTATCACCCTCTCTTGTTTCCTGCTAACTCTCTCCTTCTCACTTCTTGCTCTCTATTTCCTGGATGTGTCCACCTGTCTGTGTCTAGTCCTTCATTTGTCACTTTTGGCTGTATTGCACTCAGTCTTGTTCTTTTTTTTTTTTTTTCCAATTTCAGTTCTCTGTTTGCCTCCTGCCCTCCTCCTCCTCCTCTCTCTGCCTTCCTCTCTTATGATGTGTTTAGCATTCAAGGCCTCTCACTGCTGCATCACAGGCCTGTTTGTTTCACCGAGCTGCAAAGAGAGAAAAAGATGTGATTCCTCTGGGAGGGAGTAAAAATTCTATATGCCTTCATGCTGAAGAATAATGCATCTGCATGGACACTCATCCACACACATACCGTATGAGCTGCAAATAGTTTGCACAAAAACAAAATCCGGAGCATGTATAAATCCATTTGCCTACACACACGCACACACGCAAGGATGCATGTGCACTGTCCGCACAAGCCAGCACACATGCACAACACGCCCACGCCCTATTGTGAAGCTTAACATGAACTAATAAAACCTTAATACTTAATAACTGTTAATGCCTGCTGCCATTTGGCTTTGGTGCTTAACAGAGTTCAGCATCCATACAATTAACCTCCGGTCGTTTGCATGTCAAATATGGCGGGAGGATTTCCTCAATCTGTGGCCCCCGTACAAAGAGACACAGGTCAACGAGCTAATGAAGAGTCCTTGCACTGTTCGTGTTGGAGTTAAGTACTTGAAATCCTGTATTGCTTATTAGGGAAGTGTACACAACACATCCCTAACATATCCCAATTAGAAGCAAATTATTGAGACATTAGGCATTCGCATTTGTAAAGCTCCATGTTTACTGAATCAGGACAAACTGGGTTATATTTGGTGGTCTCAGATGCCAGTGCTGACACACAGAAGATTCGTTTTCTGCGCGGCAGCCCTGCGGCTCTATTCTCCTACAACAGAGTCCCCAGATAGAGTCTTCACCTGGAGGGCGACTGGTGGGCACGCATCCAAACACATCCTCACACCAAAATAAAAAGCACAAACGCACACATGAAGACACACAAAAAAAGAAAAAAAACCAGACTAACAAACACACCCACCCACGCAAAACAGGGTGGGTATAATTAAAAAACACTGGAGCTCTGCAGAGCAACGAGAGGCTATATGAGGGGAGAGGGAGGTGCAAATACTCCACTGTTCAGCCTAAAGGCCTCCGCTAATTACCTGTCAATGACAAGGAAGAAGGAGATCTAAAGTGGTAAATATTGTCCCAAACTGTCATCCTCAATGAACCATACACTCTGCAATTCAGTTCAGGGATAACGCCCACTGACTTGGGAAATAGGATAAGATGCCATATGTTTGTGTAATTTAGGGATAATTAGTTCAGAGTCTGTTCTAAACAAAGTGGAACTGTGTGATACCAACCAGAGGTCAACTGGCAAGCATGCTGTAATCAGGCAAGATGCTGAAAAGATCTCGAAAACAGTCAGGGGTTTTTTTTTCTTCAAAAGCTTGTTTAATTTCTAATTTAAATACAACTGCTTTTTTCAGATATGAAAATGAAACATCACAGCTACTGTAAATTCTGGAGCTTATGATTAATGTATGTCAGTGAGTTCAAAGCCAGCTGATAAATAACACATAAAACAAGTGATTCCCAAACTTGAGTTGGGAAAGCAGTTCTGCACCACAAAAATTGCACCACAAAATTTATGAAACTTTTTTTAAATAAATTGTACTAAATCTGAAAGGGATAACATCTTTTAGATGACACAAGGAGTTATAAATGAAAACTGTAGGGCATTATTCAATTTACCCACTCAGAAGAAGAAGAAGAAGCAGAAAAAGTTTTGAAAAAACAGATTTAAAACCTTGACCTACTGTCTGATTTTCGCTTTTGCTCTCTTCTCACACACCTTGCCAGTTTTGGTCACATGTTCTTTGGGCACAGCTAATTTCCAAAGCTAGTCTCTTTCACGCCCCAACCATTAGCTGATTTGGACATTCAGACTCCTCAAAAACATGAAATATAGAACATAAATGAAGGTAATTTTACTTGGTTGTCATTGAATAGCTGTTTATCTATTCCGTTGTTTGGTAAAAACATAATGCGGGCTGCCTGCTGTTTAGCTTTCAGCTTCACTACTGCTATCGTTTCTGTAGTTAACTGATAAAAGCCCATTAAAGCATTATTTAAAGATACTGCAAGGTAAATTGGCATAGAAATCAGAGCCTTAGACTCATTTTTGTAGTTCAAGTAAGTGTGAGTATATTATCTAATCTAATCTGCAAGAATTTGTTAGCTAATGTTAGCAAACATTAGCTAACATTAGCTCATATTTGAAGAAAGTATAGAAAAGCCGCTGGCTGTAGATGGATGTGTGCATATATTCATTCACATGTAGACATATTTTGAGCACATGGAATTCAATTCTAATGGGAATCATAAAGAAAACATAAATGTCAAGTATGAAATTGTAATTCTCCCACCTAGTTCACTAAACCCAATTAAATGAATTAGAATAGAATAGAATAGAATTCAACTTTATTGTCATTGCACATGCACAGGTACAGGGCAACGAAATGCAGTTTGCATCCATC
>NW_005187463.1:1423542-1427422 GCF_000239375.1 Pundamilia nyererei
AATCCAGTACAGATGAGGCGTACTGGTCCACGTCTGTTTGGGTGAACATATTCCAAATGGAACAAATGGATAATGAGGTCAGCAATAAAATGCGGTGCTCAATATTCAGGCTGATTTGAGGGTGCATGCTTATCTTCTTCCGATAAATGAACAGTCAGAAACCTGAAACTGGTTGCTTTCTTTGTCCACCCAGGGATTCGAACATTGTTGGTGTTTTGTTCAATAAGCAACACTCAATATGAGAATCTCAATGTCATACCAGCAAAAAACAGTGAAATTCTGGCAATGATGTTTATTGAGATATCCCAGCCTCCCTGGAATATCTCAATAATGATTACGTTGGACACCCAGATTCCCTTCAGGATAAAATTCAGTAATTCCGTTGATCCTTTGCCTTTTCAACTAGCACCATCACTGGACCAAACAGCTTGCCCACTGCTTTTCTTTTTGACCAAATACCTGCAGTGAGCCTTAGCTCACTTAGGCACTTTGATGCTGTGTTGGTTTTGTTTTTAAGTAACCTATAATCTTCTTAAGTTCCTCTACACAGCCAGTGTTGGATCCTCTTCTTTTCTCACATAAATCTCACTAAATTTGACCTGCCACTGAGTGAACATCAGGGTGCTTCATTAAATCACAGCATGCTTTCAGGGAATAACTTCTAAGCTGCTTCAGATGTGCAATATGAAATACATGGAATATCTTATTCTGTCACAAGGTCTTGTTTCCGACAGAAAATGACACGAAACGTGACAAATATGTGGTTTCTTTTAAACATCCAATAACATATCTCTTTTTTTTTCTGTTTGCAAACAGTTGGTGAATAACTATTTTTTAAAAAAGCAAAAAAGAAACAGAATAAAATAGCTCTTTAAAAAGTTAAGTGAGGATCACATGTTTCATGTTGGCTGTTTTATTATGCCACTTTTTGGCAAGGTGTTGGCACAGCAGGGCCATATGCTGTGTGTCTAAGTCCAGTTGGGCTCAAAATGGCTCTAAACTGTGCTGAGCTCCTGCCAGAGTGAGACAGAGAGGGGATCATTCAGTCAGGTACATGATGGTGAAGGAAACAGTCTGGAAAAGGAAGAGTTTATGGACAAGTGCAGATTTTTAGGTCTTGGCTTGTTTCTCACTTTTAGAGCCCCTTCCAAAGACAGTTCTCTGTCACTGTTAGAAAGAAAGTGTACTTTATTGGCCCCCGTGGGGAAAATCCCTCTCTGCATTTAACCCATTCACTCAGTGAAGCAGTGGGCAGCCACTGGACGCCCGGGGAGCAGTGTGTAGGGACGGTACCTTGCTCAGGGGTACCTCAGGGTAGCTGTTCAGGGGAATCGAACCCCCGACCTTCCAATCATGGGGCCACCACTCTACCTACTGAGCTATCCCTGCCCTAGTAAAAAACTGATACCAGACTCTTTTTAGTGTCCTTTATTTAATTATGGATGGCAATTTATTTGTAATATTAAAATGTGTTTATTTAATTTATATATAAATATCTTCATGTCAATTGTGCCAATTGAGTCGCATGGTGAGCTTATTTGTATGAACCATCTGAACAGTCAAAGCATTCGTCAGCATCACTGTTGATGGACAGTTGTGCAGTGGTTAGTGCTGTTGCTTCGTTGTAATGGTGGTGGTTTGAATCTACTGGTTGTCTGAGGCTTTTATGGGGGTGCTGAGGGGGAAGAATCCATGTCAGAAACAATGAAGGCATTTCATATATAAACTACACAAACTACAGCATTTAATACAGGGTATGGATTTCTTTCAGTGTACATGTCACATCTGTTTTATTGTCCCTGAAACGTTTCCAAAATCTTCCTTTCCCAGCTCAAATCAAAATAGGTGTACTTTTCAAAAAGCAACACATTATCTCAATTTTGTGCTTCTATATCTTCAAACAAATACACCATTTCAGTGGCTTTCTAATCCTTCCAATCATTGGTTTATTTTACATTTTAGACATTGTCCCAGCTAGCTTGAATTGGTGACTATCAAATGACAGTAAATCCTTTCCAGTGTGTATTAATCTCAGGGGTATCTGCTGTGCTCGATAACAAGCTGTGGTGCTAGGTGTCTATTGTAGCCCTCACAGTGTGTTGTTAAACTGAGCAGTGTTAGACAGGCTGACTGATGACTCATAGGGAATTGTGTGTTTGTAAGCGTGTATTATGTGCATTTCTATCTCTGCTCTGGATACACTAAATGCGTTGAGCCCACACCAAGTTTACACTCTGCACAACTGTGTCACGTTCCCATTGGATAAAAAAAAGTATGCTTACTTTCACACAACAGGCCTTCACTCTCACTTAAGAGTGACAATTGTCATATCTGATAACTGTTACTATGTCTGCTACTGTGCTTTGGGTTTTAATCACAGGCATCTGTTTAAGCATTAGTTGGTGTGCATTGCTTATCCCTCTATTTTCTCATCCATCAACTTAACACTGATTTAGGCAGCTTGGTGCAAGACTCCAAATTAGCAGCTTTATCTCAGCTGAATGATGTTGAGTTAAGTTATTGTCATAGCAACATTTACACACTATGCTTTGATTGTGTTTCATTTGAATGCAGGATTATGTAAAGCTTTAAATTTAAGACTCTAATTTGATACCCTGTGATCAAGGTTAGAAAAACGATTGAGTGCAGTTTTCAGGCGCTTTCTGGTGTCCACACTGTGTAAAAAAAATCAGATCTTTTAATTAAATCTGTTACAAATATACTAATGAACTAAAATATTATGACCACAGATAAAGTTGCTTATATTTTATATTTTTATTTGACAGTAAGTCACCAGGCAGTCTTCATCGCTGTGTTAGAAGCCATGAATGCTTGCGAACTGGACAGATGTAAAGACCTGAGTAACTTGGACAGACTGTTGAGGCCAGAGGAGGCCAATAAAAAGATACTATGCAGGCTGATTTCAAGGTGCTGTTAGTTAGAAAAGAGTATTTCACATGCAAATGATGCCATTCTGGTCCACCCTACAATTAACATTGAAGTGATCCATACTAGGTTGCTGCTTCACACCCCAGAGCCTTTAAAGAGCAAGACGAGGCATAACACAGGTGTGAGAGTGTAAATCGCCCAGAGAGTTCTCGCTTTATTCATTCTGCACATTCAGTGAGTTGGAAATAATATAACATTCTTCATCTCACATCCAAAAACTGACCTTTGGAGAGATTTTTTCTGCCAGAATTACCAAAATATATTAACTATTTAAAGGTAAATCTGACACTGACAATTGTATGCACCTCATAAATATTACATAAAAATGCAAAATAAGAGCAGTACATCTGCAGAAAATCTGCACCTGTGGGTATTAAGACTAATTCTAACACCTTTTTTTTTAATTTGGGGCTGTATAGAATTGGAATTTTACATCAGCATCTAATCTGATCTAACCTCTCTTCACATATTAACGAGCTGCATTGATGACAGTAAATGCTGGATGTCTCAAAGCTTTTTGGAACTGAGACATTAGGATGACTTCAAAATGCAGCAGCCAGAATCCTTACAGGTAGGTGGAAACATGTTACCGCTGTTGTTTTGTTTGTGCTGCTCTTGCCGCCTTAAGATGTTATAACCTGCACTAGTTTTTATGTTTTTGTCTTCTCTGTTAAGCTTATTGAGTTTACACATAATGAAATGTACAATACAAATAAAGCTGTTATAGCTACCTCTTTAAAATGTTCTCGTCCTAGGCTAATAAAGCATGTTTTTTAGTCACCCAACACTGGACTAAAGAATTGTCTCTTCACACATTGGCACGCTACTTTGTGCTGCTTTAGGCTACGTCTACACTAGCTCCGTGTCCACACTACACTGTTCCAAAAAATAGTAATGTCAAATTATTTTACTGTGTATTTTACAGTTGCGT
>NW_005187463.1:1429250-1468536 GCF_000239375.1 Pundamilia nyererei
GAGAGCATTTTCAAAAAGCTGTGTTTTCCATGAACGAAAACGCCGTCTCAGTGTGGACGGGAGGCCAAAACAGAGAGAAAAAGATGTTTGTACCTTTAGTTTCAAACAAAAACATATTAGTGTGGACATGGCCTTAATCTAAGTATTTCATCTATGTGGGGCCCTTCAGTGGGGCTTGTTAAATTAAGATTAAATAACATTCACTCTACCTTTAGTTTCATATGTTTGGCTGCCCTAGCATTTGTGTTTGAAGGATTTTGATTTCTTCATGCCAGCTATGTGGTGATAATGTCAGAATCCCTGAGTAGTAATGCTGTATGGACATGAAATGAGCATTTTCCATGCAAAGTATGGGTAACTGGAGCAATTTGCTAGTGACCAAAGTCATCACAAAGACATTTTGAATACAACAGCCTCCTTGTGACCAATTCCACTTAGAAACAGCCAGCAACCACCACCAAGCATTTGCCAGCTGGTTGGGGAATAAACCACTTTTCCCTAGTGACAGGAGTTTGGCAGAGAGTCATCTCTAGGTCGCATATAGCTATTTTTGTTTGTTTCTCTTTTTTACATTGCAAAACAAAGATACTATTTAGCTAAATGGTAACCTATGGGATTTGTACAGTGGACATTACTGTTAACAACAGGAGAAGAGCACTAAGACTAGTGAGAGGTCCCGGGCTTAACAGTTCAGATGTTGGAAAAAATGCAGTTTAACAGAGTCCAACAATAACACGCATACTTTTACCCTTTCTTGTAGTAAATAACTTACCAAAAAAAGTCTTTTTACTGGGAGCATGTCGAGACTATGAAAATCAATTGTTTTCAGCTATCAGTAGCAGCGCTGAGCACTCCATTGTTAGCAAGCAAGATATGATTTTATAGAGTTGTGCAATGACTTCAGTAGAGTTTAACTTGACAGTCATTAAGATTTCCTGCTGTCAAATCAGGTTCACCTTCTTATTTTGACATTCAGCTAACAACAGTTTTCTTATGTGAATCTGTAATTGAAATGTTGATTATCTTAATAATGAACCTTTTCTGTGCTGCTGTTGAAGAAACACTTAGCTGAGATGAGTCACTGATAAGAACCCTTTAAGTTTACACATCACATACGAGCTTCGAGCTAAAGTATTTTTCTCAAGGTCACACAGTGCTGCAACCGTTTAGTGGGAAGATAAAATATTATTTTTTGTTTGGACTCTGCTGTAAGAAAACCTTTTAAAACTGAAAGTACTGGCAGTGAGATCACTTGTCCATAATGAAAATAAATGTTAATTCCTCATTCGTCGACCTCTGCCAGAGCAGTATTGTCCTTTTTGTGAATCTGCTAATTTATGTCAGTTTCCAGAGATAGAAAAAGTTTGAAACATTTGAAATGCTGAGATGAATCATAAGAAAAAGGTCTTCCATCAGTAGCTGAATAAGGATCACTGCAACAGTTGGTATGATCCTCACACATCCCTGAGCTCAGTATTACGTTTGCTACACTTTGTATGTGGACAGGTGATTTAAAAAAAAAAAGAAAAAAGAAACCTATAACACACCTACTTGTGCTGAAAACCTTTGACACCGCTGTACAATGATATACATGCGTGCGAGCTACACAGACCCTGGAGCTACAAACAAAGTGCTGTAATTGCAGAGAAAACCTGAAAGATTTGACGAAGAAGAAAGGTGGAAAATGAAACAATCGTGCGGATTTAAAGACAAACACGCACTCATGAGCTCTTTCCTGCTCATAAACACTAACATGCACAGACAGTGTTCACACGCACGTACACTGGTGAATTCATCCGTGGACTGAATAGCTAGAGGGTGCAAACTGTACAAATGTTGCACAAATATGACACTACAGTGCCAGGGGAGTTGAGTGTTTTGCCTGCTGTCTGCAGATGTATAGTGCCCCATGTCTATTTCTCATTTGTGACAACCACAACTGGAGATGTAGTAGAGCTTCAGCTGATTTAAAGTGACAGGTACACAAGGCCACCTTATCCATCACTGGGGAGTGGTCGGCATTCCCTGACTCCCAAATTGCTGCCCTATTTGCAGTCCCTGCTCCCACCACAACCCCACCTATAACGAGATGATCTATAGCGCGCCAACAAACCCCAACAAAGGTGTCAGATTGCCAGGACAAATAGGCAACAACAGACTTAAGGGCAGGAGGTAATCTTTTTCACATGCTTCAAAGGCGTGGTGCAAGGGAATTCATTTTATTGTGCCCATGAGCTAGTATACAAACTGTACTCCTGTTTTCGTATTTTATTTCTGTCCTCTCTCAGAGCATCTTCCCTTCTTCTCTCACTCCTGTATTTGGACTAAGAATCAAAAATTTCAAAAGTGAATGTCTGTTTAGAAATGTTTTTTTGCTGGGAGTGAGAAAGGGAATATTTTTTTCTCCCCCCCCTAGCTAACACGTCCAAGCAGCAGAAGATAGTGGCGTTATTTTAGAAAAGCTTCACACCGCTTATTAACTTGCGTCTTACCTTGCTTAGCTGACTGACCGGTGAGCCACTGTTGTTGACAGTGTGGCATTTGAAGCTGAGCAACGATTCCCCCATGGCATCACGCTCTCTGCTCATGTCCTTATCAGAGTGGGAGTGGCTGTCAGGACGGGGTGAGGTGGCAGTTGAGGGGGGCTGTCGAAGGGCTGTGCAGCACAAACCGTGGAAGTTTGACGGACGGATCAGAAAGGCCTCCAGAGCTATGTTAGCAGATACCTAAGATGAGCATCCCAGGATTTAGGAGTGGGGAGAGAGAGGTAAGGGTAGGAGAGCGGCGAGGGGAGGAAAGACAATTTTATATTTTTTTAATTTAGCCACTGCTTTTATCCCCAATGACAATGGGGAGGGAAAAATAGAAGAGGAAACCAAGAAAGGAAGCAAATTATCCTTAGCTTGCTTTGTTTTCACTATCTACTTAAGCCAAATTGACTTCTCATTATTCTAAACCACGAGAAAAAAGTGAAAGCTTTGCGTCATTTAGCGCCATAAGCAACCCTTGCCCTGAGTGTGGCCTTGAGTGTGAGTATTTTTTTTGTAGTCCAGCTATACCTTAGAAATGGCCTGATTGTCTCCAGTCAGCGCCAGGTCAGCAATTCGCTCCACACACTGGACGATTCGAGTGCACGCCCTGGCCTCATTCTGTGCCATCCACAGGATATGCTCCTCCACCAGCATCATGTTGCTGGCAATGTCTGATATATAGTCCCCCAGCTGAGGAAGCACAAGCAGACGTTTATGCAAATGGTTGCTCGCGCACACTAACACAAACTGCACTGTACGTGTACAGCACACACACACACACGCACACATGCAAGGAAGAAGCAGACTCATCATGCACATCAATCATAGAACAACAGGCACATTTGTAATCTGCAGCCAGGATTGTGAGGGAGGCAATGGTGGCTTCATTCATTACAGGGAGATTTAATTTAGATTAGGAGCTCCAATGGGGCATAATTGCTTCCTAAGGATGGCAGTTCACTATTTACTTACTGTACTTTTTATTGTTGCTTCATTGGGCTGTTCTTTATTCCGTGAATGAGGGTGGTCTCGTCACCATTGTCTTAGGAATGATAAAACTCTAAGTATCTCCTAATAATATGTCCTCCCGAGTGACCTGTGTTGAATAATTGCACAAGTGAGAGCTAATATTGATTCTTTTCACTGACTAAGCCCAGCACCGTTCCCCCTCACACAACCTGACCTTCAGTGTGATGCCAGTATAACAATCCCATTGCCTCTACTGAAGAAATTCACTCAGGGTAAAAACACGACTCGCCCAAAGATGCATCTTAACAATGATTCCCATTCAGGTCCAGTGCCACAATGGCCAGTGGGATATTGTATGAGGTGAGAAACATGTTACTGTGTCTTATAAGGAAGCTTCTGTGGTTTCTTGTTGGGATCTGGTGAGCAGTGGTTGTGCAGACGTTCATCAGTTATGTGGTCCTAATTGCTAGTTGCAAGTCTTAATAGATACATGTTCAATTAGTAAATCATGGTCCCTGTTAGAGTCAAAAAGCTTGATAACGTAGGGTATCTTTAGAGAAGGCCTGCACTGTGATCGACAAGTCACTGACATTTCTTGGTTTTTTGGTTTTTCAGTGATATTGCTTGTCTAGTGCAAGAGCAACTAACTGATGGGTAATGTGATATGGTGTAGTCTTTAGGGTAACCTCTAGATGAGCATTAAACAAAACCTTATTCTTTCTTAGGGTGATGGAAAAATGAATGAATGAACATGTGCGCAGATCAGAATAGGAACTGCAATTAGAACTATTGAAACAACAAACAAAATACCTTCCTCTTTAGACCTAATAGCTGCTGTCTAATTGTCACTGTAGACAAGAATAGCACGTTGCAGGTATTATATGTTTCGCAGGGTTCCCCTCCTACTGTCCTGAGTTCCCAGAAAAGTTACTTAGCAAATCAAGTTCCTCTTCTGACAGTTAGACGAGCCGATGGCATAAGCTGGCTGACAGTGAAACGGGTCAGATATTAAAATGGAGACCTAGAAACAACATGTGTTTTCACTTTTAATAAGCACTCTTTGACAAGAGTAGGACTGGCTGATTTAAGCTAAATAACTGTCATTAAGGCCCCAGTGACTACAGTCTAAAGACCGGCTGGTGGCAGCCCAGCAACCACCATTTGCCAAGGAAAAATGTGTATTTGCAAAACCAGTTGGTGAGTGGTTGCAGGAGGTTGCTTGCAGTCACTCACATTGGTTGCAAAGACGTACAGGTTATGCCACTGAAAACCTTGTAATTGCTTTTACAGTTCATTCACACAGCATCTTAGGGGTTTGATTCTGTTTAATTCAGTTGTAAAATATTGGGATGATTCCACTATAAATGCATTGGATGTAGTATATTTCTGTGCTTCCTCTTACATCTTTATGTTTCTCCACCAGCCTCGTTAGTCTCTCCACCAGGTGGGTGACATAAATGACATCCATGACATCGGTGAAGTGCGCCGCCCTGCTGGTGAAGGCCACCAACTGCTGTCCAAAAGGCTGAGCGTTGGTCGTATTAATAGGTATCTGGAAGAGAAATCAATATATTGTGCAGTATGCAACAATTTTCAGAGAGGACGAACATGACGGCTTGTTATAATAATTCCACAAAAACATTGCACAGTTGATAAGATGAAAATTTCAAGAATTTGTGTAGTTTTGCAAACTTTGTCACTTTAATGAATCCTTTGAGCAGAAGTAGACTAAAGCAGCTTGCATATAAATGTTTCATACACAGATCTGGAAATACCTGCAGGCTACAGGTGAATCAAAGCAACTGGTAGTTTTCAGGGAATATGAACTTGAAATCTTGCTGTTAAGAGTAAGCTGGAAAATTTCTAAATAAGGATTGATGGACAATTTAAAAAAAAGAAACAGAATCCATAAATGAATCCTGTTTCCCAGCAGTTCTCGGCACTAGTTCTACACTAATGCTGATACCTGGGTGAGCTCATGCAGCACACGGGTCAGTTCACTGGCATAAGGGCACTGAGTATAGTCCTCCTCAGCCCACCGCCCAGCACGGTCGCAACGTCGCCACGCCTTCTTTTCTGCCCGGCTCGAGGGGTGAGGAGCGCTGCCAGATGGGTGAGGGGCAGAGCCAAAGGTGGCAGGAGCACAGGGTAGGAAGGCCAGGATGCCAGCCAGCGTCTTTGGCCACCTGCCAAAGAAATATCAGAAATATCAGGATCTACACAAACGGCACCAGATGGCAATTTCATACTCCCTGTACTTAGGAAAGTATTAATTTGCATAAATGATTTACAGCTAGGCTTAATTATTTTGCAGATGACTCCCAGATTCTTGACTGTGAAACACGCGTCTGTCTTATTAATGACTTCTGAATTAATTTTATTTACCAACTTTATTAATGAAGTTTATTGTCTATTCACTTGATGCAGTGAAATTTATTTTTTGTTAATCACAAAAGACATTTAAAGGTGTTGATGTCTTCTCCCCTCTGCTTGTGATGGTTTCCTCTGGCTTTAGCCCACATTTGAGTATCCAAAGACATCCACTTTTACCTCCTGTGGCTCCAGATGTGTGAAAAAATAACTTGTGTGATGTCGTCACAGTTATTTTTGATATTTTTAGTTTCTTGAAGGCACAACAGAATAAATACTCTCAAGGTGATCTTTGGAAAAGCTGGCTTTGTGGAGTGGCACAGCTTGACCCATACAAGGGCCTGAAAGTCAGGATACCTCATCCTCTACTCTGTTCTGAACTGTTTGTAACTTCCACAGCATACTGAAAGAGCGTTACAAAATCGCCTGCGTACCCCATTTAAACATGCACCACAGTGGCAGATGGAGAATGTCAGTGAAGGATTTATATTTCAAGCAGAACCTGCTCTTGCCTGTTACTCCTAAAGGGAAATTCAAATTAAGTGTTGTTCTTATGGTAATACAAAGTTCACTGAAGACTCCTCTGGAGCAAGAAATGAGACTTTCTCAATAATGTCATCAAGAACCAAGTCCTGGAGCTGCTCTACTGACCAACCTATGATAGGGGCTAGTGTGATTTTACAGTCAAATGGATCATTTCCATTTTCTGGGTAATGCCTGTTAGTGTTTCAATAAAATAAAGCTCATTAGGGTGTAAAAAGGCAGCCAAACATTCACAGTCTAGGACACTAGCCTGTATTTCGCAGATAACAAAAGAACTCCAGGTTTTGTTACTTGGCATCACCGTATATTAAAGGTCTGTGTTTCTGTAGCCTTAGGACAGAGCGGCTTGTGTTCTCACATGTTGATCAATTTGTCAACAATCAAAGAAGGAGCATGTGTCTCATGTTCGTGGTTTTATGCTAGAGGCAGCATCACATTGTACTTCAGAAAATAAGCTGAAAAAATGTGTGAAAACAAACGCTTTTGACTTCATCAAAATTAAAATAAAGGAGCAGTGCTCTCAGGAGGCTAGTAATCTGTTCTGAGGGTAGAGACCTGCCATCACACTACTCCCCACCCCATTCTCTTTACCCCCACCTCTAGTCATCCACATTGCTGCTGCTGCAGCAGCTACTTAGTAATAAATGGCATTAATTTCGCCCCCAACAAAAAGGGGGCTCATTTTCCAGCCCATTACTCCAATGCTCCAGCAGAAACAAAGCCTCTGTGCTTGCTGCACTAGAAGTGGGCTGTAAAGTACAGCAGCTACAAAAGAGTGTACACGACAACAGCACACCCACAAGGGAAGAGAGGTGGAGGGTGTGCGTGCATGTATGTTAACAAATACAGTTTTAACGTGGTTACATGGAGTCGAGGACAGCGAAAATGGAGTGCACAGTAGATGTGTGGCGTTTTTCTTCTGTCTATGTGAGACTTTAGTTATTCAACTTGTTCTCTGTAGTCATGATATAAATCTGGACTACAATGAGCCATAATGTGTGTAGGAGTTTTTCTATTGCACATAACAATTATTAAATAATATGAACTGTCCAGACTCTGCTGTACTAGTGAGCCAAACTTAGAGGAAGGCAAACCAGTTGTAAGATGAAACAAAAAAAGGCACGACACTACCTAAAACCAGACTTAAGTACCTTGACTGGGCACTCTATAGAGGGATAGCAACAGAGTGAGTTAGTTCTGTGATTAGAGTATTAATTTTTATAACATGCTACTTTATAATTGGAAATATTTCTTGTGAAATAAATAATAGTGGGGTTAAACTATTGCTTTAAATATCAGGAGACTTCCTGGTTTCAGCTTTGAAAACCAGTCCAAGCACAAGACCAAAGTACAATGTACAGGCAGATTGAAGGAAATTGTTTATTTACATAATATTTACTAGAACTTTTATTATTTATTTATTGATCAATGGTCTTTGATCAATGATCAGTGGGCTTTGATCAGTGGTTGTTGATCAATGGTCATGACAATTTTCATATTACTGATCAAGAAACTGACCTCACAGCCCATTGTTCATTCAGTGTACTGGTTTCAGTTATTGTGCAATGTACTGTTTATAAGGCTGGGGAAACCTGCAGTCAGCTGACACTCCAGAAGTCACTTGGATGAGTGACGAAACGTTTCTCCCACTGAAAACGCTACATCCAGATGAACAGAATCAACCTTTGGGACTAACCTAGCTAGGTTAACAGTTAATAGAACTGCAAAAGCTGGTTAAGCTATAGATTATAGGTTTTTACAGTAATCAGTGTGTCAGTTAAGATGGATTTTATTATCTCTGAAAAAAGCGAGACTGACTGTTTCCAACCATATCATTTTAAATCCCAATGTAAATCCCATGTACTAATGCTGTAGAATGAGTATGTGATGATTGGTGGGAACTCTTGCTCATACCAACTATAACAAAATTCAGCTAATGGGTTGTGAAGGGTGTATTTTAACACAAAACACAATTCTTTACCTAACCAGTTTTGTCCCTAGATATAGGCAAAAAGCAAGTGATGCAAGTAAAAATGAATGTGGGAAAAGCAGATGTTCTGGACAGCAATCTTCTGGTTGCAGGTAAGTGCCTCCAGATACAGATATTGCTGGGGTTTATTTTTCCTCCTCACATGAGAAACATACATCGAAGGGGTATCTGCATGTGTCAGAATATGTTGGTGATGGGGTATGAGAAGAAGTGGTTCCTGACCAAGCCACAACTGCACAAACACATGAAATGTACCAGGTTTCTTATCCAACTCTCCAAAATACATTTATTATTATTTTGAGACCTTTTTTTCCAAATCAGCCTGTATAATAAAACTGAAAAACTAATCTGCCATTGTCTGTGGCTGCAAGGTCACTCACCTGAAGTCCCCCTTGTTGTTGGTGACTCTGTCAGCAGGGCAGTATGATGCTGACGTTTCCAGAACCACGATTTCCATTTGCTGAGAAGTGTTGCCACGGGAACTGGTCACCAGGCACTCCCAGATTCCAGCAATGGGCACATCGATGCTGGAGAGAATAACCTCGCTGGAGGAAGAGAGAAGACACGTAAAACTATGAAAATGTGTTTTTAAAATGACATATCCATGAGGGGTTGTGTCAGTGAACCTCTTCCTATGAGATTTAGGAGAAGTTCGAAGTACCGAATTAGAGCCTAGTCATACATTTGGGGTTAAATGTAGTTTTAGGATTAGTTTTCTCTCGCGGCTTGATTTTAGGGTGCTTTGAATTATTTTTGGATTAGACTAAGGATTAAAGTCAGTCAAAAGGCATAAAGAGTTAAGGTCATCTTAAGACGTCTGTAGAGTGCAAAGATGTGCGTGCGCTTGCGTGGTTCACCCGATCTAATTCATTCAAGGGACCTTTGTCCATATACAAGTATGTGGTAGCTTAAAACGTTGGCTGTGACTTAAGATGATCATTACTCATGCTTATCTTTCCTACTTTGTCACAGCGATTCCTATCTCAATGGAAAATGCCTGATTAAACAAAGAATGGTGAAACGGTGACAAAGAGCCAATGCAGGGCCATTTGCCAACGCGACTAATCTTGAGGATTTTACTCGTTAAAAAAAAACAGAAAAGCCGCTGGAGATGGCTAAGCAATGGGAATAATCACCATGGAAATTCTACCTCCTTAAGAAATGCCAACTGTTTTATTTTCAAATACAATCCAGTTGTAGTCAAATATACACTTTGCTTTGTGTCTGTGTAAAAACCTAATGCCTTTTTTGTGTGTTAATTAAGCTGCATGTGTTCGTAATACACAGTATGCCACTGTATACCCCCACTCGGCTGCATAAAGTTTTTAAATGCGACTTAAGGAACAATGCTGCACAAATGGGAAAGTATTACAGCTGACATGGAAAATCTGAAGTGACAGACTGGACAAGAAACGAAAATCTTTCAGAGTAAAGATGATTAGTGGCTGAGTGGCTCTGATGCGCGAAAGCTGTAATCCCAGAAAACATTTATCAGACGGTGTGAGGAAGGCATTTATTTCGAAAAATGAAATGCCTTCGTTTTTTTCTGCTTCTCTCACTCCTCCCTGTCATCCTTTTTGTCTCAATATGCTTATTAGCAAAATCATTTCCGGCTTCCATGCGTGTACTTCAAGAAAGTCAAAACAACCATCCCGACAACCAACACATGTAAACATATTCACACATCCCAGCCTAATACTGCAAAACAAAAACAGGACAATATCTTCTACACAGTATGAAAAACCTACAACTCTGCTTTCCCAACAAACCAAAAAGAAAGAAATATTATCTTAGAACCAGATATTCGTAGTACAGTATGTAAGTGAAATAACTAGTTAAAATACCAATATAGTTTATGTATATAACCCTGGTTAAGCTTTTTTTATTCAATTTACTAGAACAAATAGAAAGACTGGCATTGATGTGGACATATAAGTAAAGCTCAGAATAGCTCATAAAGTTAGTTTTACACTTCAGAAGCCCACTCATGACCACATCAAACTGTAGAATTAGTTTTGAAATTTCCCACACATGAAATAAAAGACGTACCATTTTAATTAGTTATCTGCAGAAATAACTAGGAATCAATGCATACTAGCTTTTAGTATTTGTGCTAAGCTAAGCTAAATAAAAGATAGCTTGACTATCCGATAAAAGGATTATCACAAATTGTTAAGGGATGAGTGTGATGGAGGGTTTTACACAACCCACATGCTTTTAGAGTAAACTTAAGGTTGAAAAACAAGCTTATATTTTAGATTAACTAAGACCAAAAATGTGCTGGAAAAGTAAGCAGTAAAAAGTTTAAGACGTTACTGTCCATATCGATAAAATCCCTCAACTTAAAGCATGTGTATGTATCCTTCTGTGTTAAATCTGTACCACAGCGTACATAAACCCTTTGGAAACCCTGTGCCGTAACCTGAGGTGTACCTTCCTAGAAATATAACTACACATCACCACTGATGCAGCCCACACAGATAATAAACACTGGCAATAGTCTGCCTCTTGTGTAGACTACAGTCATTGGCTCTGCATAGACTAATGCCAAAGTATAAATTAAGCAATTAGCTTATTAAGTAGTCAGTAAGCTTAAGAAGTCCAGGTACAGTAATTTCTCTCTTTTTCCAGTTAGCTTAGCCAAGTGAATACTTAACATTTTATTTAACTTTACCTGATTAGTGACAAATCCACAGTTGTGCACATACAGTACCAGTTGGCGTGGTTTTCAAAAAATCTTCCAAAAACATATGGCACATGCTGCTTGAACATATCCTTTATTAGACTGGTTACTTGACAGCTGACAAGCTGTCACTGGGTTTCATTTTCACACTAAAAGCAAACATTTGCATAGAGCTGTGAATTTTGTTTGAAACAAAAAACAAACAGGTGTGAATGAACCACAAAACATATTTAAATAATAGTAAACTAGCAAGAGTCTGACTTGTGTTTAACATATGAACTGCTAATGCAAATAAATTGAAATGTGGAGACCATGCATTAAAATGCAAAATCAGTTCATCAGTTAAATGAGCTATTACTGAAATGAAATCTTTCTACTTTGTGATCTGAATCTACTACAGAGGTGATGCGATCATACAGTAACGTTTCCAAATGAAAACACATTGTACTTTCATGTGAACTTATCTCCACTGCTACTTGTTTAGAAAGAGGAGGAAGTTCAGTGAATGCTGTTAACATTTCCAACATATGACTTTGCTCCAATGGCTTTCTGTGAGCAAGATATGGAAATGAATAAAATGAGTCCTGATTTCATCTTCTGTGTTCCACTGAAGCTCCCCTTTCTGATTGCTTTTCTAAGACACCCTAAATCAGATTTGAACGCTTGACTGAGATGATGACATTCTGGGCTACAAAACAAATGTGTAGGCCTGTGCCTGGCTCTTTGTTTTTGTGCAAGTGTAAATATGTATGGTGGCATTTTGTGAGCAAAAGTACATTTTCAGTTGTCTGAAAAGGACCTATTTTTTGCCTTGTACTGTCATTATGACAGATCTTCTTACATATACAGTAAGAATGTTTGCATGCCTTACTGAACCTTACTCCAGGAATAACATACTCCCCAACATGACTGCGATGATTTTACATGCTTATTCTGTCTGACACAGTGCAAAAACCTCACATTTTCAATCACCCTCTCTCTCCCCATGTCTCTTCTCCAGCCCCACTTAAACGTAAATGAAGCCCTGTGGAACAAAAAGGATGTTGTGTTAAACTTTGGATGGGCTCTCCATTAAAACCTTCTTGGCACAGTCAAGCCTGTCTTCACAGTACAACAGTTACACAGCATACAACAATGAGGACATGGTGTCTGGAAACTCAATATAAACAGATAATATAGATAAAATATTAGGAGGTATTTTGAAAGACTAAATCCATAGACCAAGTCAAGCTTCTCAGGCTACTTGCACAGGACCTGTATTAAACGGCGGCTGCAGTAATTCACAGATTACTCATCAAACTCTGTGGTGGTTACATTTTGTTTTTACACAGGATAATGAAACGGGAAACTCTTGCTGTCTGTAAACCCAAAGTTTAGTAAATTGTTTATCGATTTAGCAACGGAGATGCTAAATCAGACCTTCTTCTGTGGCGTATCAGAGTGAAAAAAGTAATATACAATTTGCACAGGATAGCGTCCTCATTTCACCCAAAACTCTCTTCTCCCATCCTCCACTTCATCTTGTCCAATACCTCCTCCAGTTTCCATAGGAACCTTTTAATGACTGGGATCACCTGCTCCTGTTGCTCATGCCGTTGTATTTACTTAAAGAATACGTTTTGTACTCATTTCACGCTTCACTTTCATTTTTTGGTTTTAAGGGAGTAGCTTTGTTTGATTTACAATTCAACCTAATTTCTACTTATCTTAGACCCTCTGTGCAGCTCTATCATCATCCACTATATGAAGGCAGTTGTCTTGTGCTCCCTTTATGTTTACCTTCCTCTGATTGGCTACCCATCCTAAGCAGAAGGTCTGAATAGGCGGAGCTGCTTTGCTTGTGACCAAATACCATTTTTTTTCCTGTCTTTCATCATCAAACAATTTTGTCAATAGTGTCTAAAAATTAGTCGAACCAGGCAGCGCTAGTGTGATCTATAATGAATTAAGTAATTAGTGAATTACAAATTAATAATAATTTTATAATGTTTAATTTAATTTACAGTGTATCAAATGTATGATCTATAGTAGTGAGTAGAATCCCTGCCCTGGTAAATGGTGTCGTTCTTTGCATTTATACTTTGACTTTTTTTTTTTAGGGCAGCACGGTGGCACGGTGGTTAGCACTGTTGCCTCACAGCAAGAAGGTCCTGAGTTCAATTCCACCATCAGGCCGGGGTCTTTCTGTGTGGAGTTTGCATGTTCTCCCCGTGTTTGCGTGGGTTCCCTCCGGGTACTCCGGTTTCCTCCCACCATCCAAAGACATGCAGCTTGTGGGGATAGGTTAATTGGATAATCCAAATTGCCACTAGGTGTAAATGTGAGTGCGAATGGTTGTCTCTCCCTGTGTGTTGGCCCTGCGACAGACTGGCGACCTGTCCAGGGTGTACCCCGCCTCTCGCCCTATGACAGCTGGGATAGGCTCCGCGACCCTGAAAAGGATAAGCGGAAGCAAATGGATGGATGAAATATAGTATTTTTGGATATCATTCCTTATATATATTATGTCAACATAGACAATAAAACAAAGTTCTAATAGTATTAATGTCATTTTGACATTCAGATCAATCTATTTACCTTGAAGGAGAGGTCAGAGGTCAAATGTGACATGATATTTTGAATCTTTGTCCAGTACTTTTCATGTGTTAGCAAGTTATAAGGCTTATTTTTAAAATTTGCCCAGTAAATCTTTAAATAGATCAGGGGAGCCTTGGTGGATATAACCCAGATTTCACCAGATTGTTAACATGACCTTGCTCTAAACCCTTATAAAGTTTTATCAGAATCAAGCTATTGTGTTTACAGACAAAAAAAAAAGTTTAAAAAAAAAACCCCTGCTAGTGTGGCGTCAATAATAACCCTATCAGGAATGTTTACACAATAGGTGTCACTGCAGCACACAAACCAAAACAGATCAGTGTGATAGCAGCTCCTCTAAATTAGAGCGTCTCTCTCTCTCTATCTCTAGACATGAATAGTGCGCAGAGGGGACAGTTACATCACTGTTGAACAAATGCCAAATCTCTGAATGCTGGGAAATACAGAGGGAAATACCCCCACCCCCATACACAAAACCTCCCACCCTTACCTCTCCTTTTCCTCCTCCTTCTCCCTCCCTCCGTCCCCCCCCGACAACTTCGCTGCTAAATATTCTGCTGAGGGATGATCACTAACATCCCTGGTGAGCTGCTGCACCCAGAAAAAAAAAGAAAAAAACAGAGAGAAAGAAGAGCAAGGAAACCATGGAGCAGCCTGTTTAGTTTTCAGGGAGGGGAAAAAGGTCATTTTCACATAATGAACATATGAAGAAATCACACCACTTAGTGAAAATCAATAGGGCAGAGGCACACAAGCCGCAGAAAGCACTGACCTACATCCTCGGTAATACTGCACTATTGTACGGCAGCTCCCAAAGGACTCATTAAGAACATTTATGCTTGTGCATTGATATTTAACACTTTGTTTACACAATGTTGCTTATGAGACTGCAAAGTTTCAATCTGTCCCACCTCAACTCAGCTACGTAGGAAATGTTCCAAAAGAGCATCGTTTGTGAATTTGCGTCAACTGATTTTGTCAATTTTTAAATGCCTAAACGAGTATATGTGTGCAACCATGGTATGCACACGCACACACACACACACGGTGGCATATTTCACAGATACTACTCCCACTGTAGCAGCTTCCATCAAATTAGCTCCATGTCTTAAACCACTCGATGCACTACACGATATAATGTGGACTATAAATAATTTACACCTCGTGTTATCGTTGTTTCACTTCATCCAATGTAACTAAGAGCTTTTATTTTTCTTTATTGAGTGAAACTGGCAAGCAGTAAAGTGATGAACCCAGAGGTAAAACCCTACAGTATGTGTGGACATAATCACATTTGGTCTCCTTATCAACTGACGCTGCACAAAAGCTCGTAAACAAATGGCGAAATCCAGCGCGGAAAACAAAGGAGAGAAAAAAAAAAGCTACCAAAAAAGAAACAGAGACAGAAATTTAAGGAAAACACTGCAGAATGCAATAAGAGAGGAAAGAGATGCTGGTAAAAGCAGAAAGAAGTTAAAGTTTATGCGCAACAAAATGGAAAAAGAGCTTTCAGAGAGATCACCATTAGAAACCTTCAGTAATGCATCCACATCAGGTTTTGTGTAAGATTAGCCTGATTAAAAATGGAGAGGATTAAGGAAGATACATCCAAAGTGTCTGCTGTTGCTAGCTACAGGGCTCTGAAATGTTTGATTAATGAAACATGAATCCCAGGCTGATCCCACTGCTGCTGCTAGCATAGCTAACACTGGGAGTTTGGCCTGACACCATTACTCAGCAGGAGTTTGACCCACGTCGCAGAACCACCAGGCCTCATGGGGCCCGTTTCTTTGCTGCTATTCACTGTGAGCAATGTAAATGGCTTCACTTATCGGCCCACCTGCTCTAGCAAATGAGAGGCCATGATGACATGGCACAGCATGAAATGAGAGGGAGCTGATAGATACAAAAAAGAAAAAACAGAAAACAAAAAAACCAAACACTTTTCATAATGTTATGCCCATTTCAATAAGCAAAACACCCTGTCAGGCTTTGAATGTCTACACTGGCTGCCTGCCTGATACTGCCTAAAGCAGGATAAAGCAGAATTTAGATGAGAAAATAGCCGCAAAACATTTTGGGTTCACCTTCAAAGAGGTCACTTCACTGAGGCTTTGGCATCTCTGCTCACACTGCTGCAACGCTGTGCAACAAATCCAGATGAGGGCTTTAAGCTACGCGCTAAATCCTGTGTATTCAGTCTTTCCCCTCTGATGGGGCATGCAGGGCGAAGCTCACTGACTCAGAAGACATTTATCCAAGGTGAACGACACCAACACGGCCTGCGATGACTAATATCTTGTCCACTGTGCTTAAATAAGCATCGACTGCATCTGGCATGTCAAAGGTCAAAACATCAGTTAAGTTTTTTCTTTTTCTTTTTTTTAACTAAAATTTTGCAGGGCTGATGAAGTCAAAGCACTAATTTTTCCCCCCCTCCCTCCCTCCCTCCCACACACACACACACACACACACACACACACACACACACACACACACACACACACGCACACTGTTCTCTCAGCACTCCACTTTAAGATACAGCAAAGGGTGAAGGGTGAAGTTCAGCCCATGCACAGCAGATTGTTTTTGTTGGCCCAAGCTCTGTTATTCACTCATCAGCTATGGAACTAATGTCTGCTTTTTGTAGGTTTTCTACATGAGGGAGACACTCTCAGGTGCCAAGAGAAACATGACCTAAATAGGTTCCACTTGGAGTAGAAAATTACATTATTTGTGTATACTGGGATAAGAGTGGTGCGTAATTGCAAATGGGGCCCTAATCAGAATGGGAGTGTTGGGAAATTCATCGGGACACTGTGCTGGAAAAGAAAGACAAAGTTTTGAGGAGAGGGAGATGGGTTCATGTAGTCTACAGTGATATGGCTGATGAAGCAGAAGGCTGGATGAGACACTGACAGACGTCACCAGTCTGTACACAACCATAATAGAGGGTTTGTTACATAAGGTGTTTGGACCCCCGAATATGCATAATGAGGGCTGAGTGAGCCTAAATCTCACTGTCTCCAGTGAGTTTTCTTTCTCATGACATCAAATGGTGAAAGTTGTACTCAGACTCTTTACTTTAAGCTACTGTTTGCAAAGAATGTTTTGGATTATGGCAGAATGATGTATAACAGCAGGAACAGGAATACAAATAATGTGTAGTTATTATATTTAATAACCATAATCGATCTGATCTTAATCTGAGCTCACAAATCAAAAGTTGGAGATCAAAACTGGAGATTAAATTCAATCAAACTGAAAATAAAATGAAAATATCGGGGACGTGGAAAATAAGATATTGAAATATGATACATTTGTAAAAAATCAGTACATTCTCTTCACTATTATAAAAAAATAATCATTATACATTATTATTCTTTCTGGACTTAACTGCAGATTAATCAGCTGTAAAGAAATCATTCACATATTTTTAGCTTGAAAAAATATTGCAATATCATTACTCACCTGGCTTCTTTACACATATATAAGAAACAGTGATTTCGATTGTGTCATGTGCCATGTGTACCACTGTGTATAGCACTCCCTCTTTCTTTAACAACAGTATATGAATGTCTGGGACGTGAGGAGAGCAGCTGCTGGACTTCTATATGCTCAACAGTCCCGGATCTTCTTCATCATATTTTTCATGTCATAACGCGCCAAATGTTTTCAGCTGGTGAAAACTGCAGACAGGCCCGTTCAGCATTTGGACTCTTCTACTATGAAGCCATTCTGAGTTAATAGATTCAGTATGAGGTTTAGTATGGTCTTACTAAAATATGCAAGGCATCACTTATAAAAAACCTCATCTGGATGGACACATGTGCTGCTCTAAACCCGTAGAACTGTTCAGCATTGATGGTGCCTTTCCAGATGTGCAAGCCGACAATTTCATAGCCGCTAATTCACCCCTATACCATCAGAGAATGGTATAGGGGTGCTCCTTCTCCAGGCTCTTCAAAAACAATTTCAAAATTCCGATTTCTGACCACAGAACAGTTTTCTACTTTGTCTCAGTCCATTTTAAACAAACTTTAGCCCATAGAACACGGTAGTATTTCTGGATCATGTTCCCATATGGCTTTTTCTTTGCATCACAGAGCTTTAACCTGTATTTGTTGATAGCACGCAAACTGTGATTTCTGTAACTGTTTATGAACCCATGCTGTGATTTCCATAATAGAATAATGCCACTTTTTAATGCTGTGCTGCCTTAAATTGAATTAATGCCATTGAACCGCACTTTTGTGATGTAGTTGTTTTGCAGACTGGTGAACCTCTGCCCATCTTTAATTCTAACAACATCTGCCTCTCTAAGACCCCCTTTTTATACCCCAACGTATTGTTGATGAGTTTCAAAATGTTCCTCCAGCTGTTACTGTTTAGTGCCATTTACTTTTCCAGCCTGTCGCAATTGGGTTTGTACTTAATACCCAACTGATGCTCCCATCTTTATCAACAAGACAGGACTGAGCTATCGCAGCAGCTGCACTAGTCACCGTACTCAACGTGTAGTTTTTGCTGCGCCGTGTCATGTCTTGCATGTGTAATGCATGTGGGCATCCTTCTTCTTTTAAGTGTATCCCTCACCCTTCACTTCTTGAAGAATTAAAACCTACACTACCTACACAGTTTAGCATTGCAGTACTTCCACTGTCCCCTTTGTTACACTATTAGAAAAAGTTACTGCATATTAGATTATGTGTATGTACATGCAGTTCAGTTGGAAACAAGTGTCTGAGGGTCGATCTTTATTGCAGTTTTCAGTGTTGTAGCAATGCAGAGGCATAGGGACAACTGGATAAAGAGGAGACATTCTGGAGAAAACTCTAAAAAAAAGAAAAGTGATGCTGATGCTGAGGTTTATTCTGAGCTGTTATAGCTATCATTTAGAAGCCCACCAAGTCCAGTATGCCTCCAGCATCAGTGTAAATGAATAAAGGGCTGTGATGATGTCACAATTGGCACAAGTGACAACCGTTGCGGTGACCACAAATGAGGCTTAAGGAACATTTAAGACTGGTGATTAATTTTACTAGTTAATATGCTAGTAGGTAGTTAAATCCATAATGCATTACAATTTTAAGCTGATTATACAGTATTTGGCATGTAAAATCTTAATCTGCAATACAAGCTGCACGAGCTGCCAAATAGTGTTTAGCGGATAAAAAAAAAGTACAATATTTCTTGTTAAATTGTAATTAAGAACATATAAAGCAGGATGATGTCAAACTATTCAGGCTCAAGGACCTCGGAAATGTGCCAGTATTTGGTAGCACTTCCCTGTTACGACTGTAAGCACTGAGAAAAGAGTGACAAAGTATTGTATTGATTGAAACCTTGATTGAAATGAACCTAAAACATTCATCATCACTGAGACACAAAGACACCAATACATCACTAAAAGCACCCACACTACCTTTAATCTAATTATGCCACCACAGGGATCACCGAGAACGATTATTCACCACTGAGTTAATTTTACATAATAAAAGCAAATAAACCCCACTGACTATCAGTGGTATTTGCAGCAGGGGAAACGGTATACCTTCCCAGTAATGGAGCGGAAAAGTAGCTGGTGCTGCTGCTGCCAAACACACCACACAACAAGAGGCGTTCTGGCCCCGTTAACACAGGGAAACATATTTCTGTCAGCACTCCATCAATATTTATGTTAGAGAGGCCAAGTAAGAAAAAGGCAGCAGTTAAAGCAATCGGCAGCAATGTGTTCTTGTGTCTGAGCCCTGTTGCCACGGCATTATGTCAAAAACATTAACTGTAACACACAAACAGAGGAGTGCGTGAGCACGCCCATGACACAAAGCAGGCCAGCGCTAAGGAGGCAAAGATGGGAAGAGGACAGAGGTTTGAGGCAACGTCTTATATCAAAAAATAAACATTTTTAAAAATGCACAAAAGCCAGTGTTGCTGCTTTAATTTATCACTGCAATTATGATTCAGCATCTGTTCCTCTTAGCGTGTAAACAGCTAGTGCTCGGGGAGCGGCTGGACGGCCAACCTCTAGAGACGGGCCGCGGATTGCTCTGAGGTGTTGGCACTGTGCCAAGCCAATTTTGCCCTGTCCTTTCAGATCCTTATCAAGGGCGGTAATAACAAAAGGTAAATCACAGCCTCTATGAGTGAGTGAGAGAGCGCGTGTGTGTTTCCACACGCATATTTTACATCTGTTCCCGTGGAAGTGGCTGTGCTGCATGAGTAAACGCATGCATATTCTGACGAAACTCCTCATGCATCAGCATATTTGTATGTGTATTTTGACTGCGTGGGCTTAGTCGGGCTCTGACTGTGTGCATGTGGGTCAGTGCAACAGGGCAGTCAACAGCTAATCACACATTAGATGCACTCCCCTATCCTTTGTGCACACCTTGTGAGCAGGCAGCAGTCGTGAATGAGGGTTTCTTCCACGTAGATGCCTCGGTCTTCCTGCGTGGTCACGATGTGCCCGTTATGACGCCACAGCAGCTCCACTGATGGGTCCAAGTAGGAAGCGGTGCACTGCAGGGGGAGGCGGTCACCATGGAAAACAAGCTGCCTCCGGGAGGGGATGAGCTGAAACAGGGGCATCTCCAAAGGTCCATCTGGAACACGAAGAAGATTTAAAGCAGAATGGTTATGTTGTAAAGCTTCCTTTAGGTTCTTTGAGACAGGAAAAAAGCCAGAATGGAGATTTTCGGGGAATGGAAGTTCTACAGACTCAGCATCACATATGGATTCAAATCAGGCATCAGGTCTTTCCACATATCGTTAGCTTCATAGCATAAGTGCCTAAGTCATTTTTTTGTGATGACATAGGCAGACGGACAGGATGATGCAGCAGTGGTAGGGGAGTAAAGTTAGGCAAAAATCTCAATTTGACCAAAAAATTACTTAGGCACTTATGCTATGAAGCTAACGATATTCCACCACAAGCACAAGCATTCTTCTCGGGAAAACCAAACACGCATGCTCCTTAAAATATTATAAACACACAGAAACCTTTTGTCAAGGTCACACCCCTCCCCCATCCTTCACACACTGTTGCTGTTGCTCAGCGAAACCAACAGGAGCTGATAAAGTGACAGCCTAGAGTGCTCCCCTGGACTCTCCTTGACACCTAAAATTTTCCACATAGGAAGCTGACAATAGCGCCAGCAGCTGGCCAGGTCAACAGGCTTTTTTGCCAAAGATTAAAGGCTACAACTGGGAGGAGATTAGAAGCCATAGGAGTGTTTAGTCTAGTGCCAGAAAATGGACCTGATTTTGGAAAAATGATTGATCTAAGCATACTGTTGAAATATGATATACAACACAGTGTAATGTCTCTAATCATACTGAACCCTTGGAGATCAGTGCTGTCTATTTTGCAGGGCATGGATTGGTGCCTTGACAGCTCAGTGCACTACACTGGGAACTCTCTCAGAGCTTGAAACAATAAAAAATATCTGTGAATAATAAAAACAACCAGTTAAAAAATCATGTAAATATAAACATAATGTAATAATTAGAAAATCAAGGTATTTTATCTTTATTCACGTTCCTTGCACATGCTCCAAAGAGCAACATAAGCAGGCACTTTGCCTGCAGTGTGTCTTTTGTAATAAGTTATATATGCTGAAAGCACCAGACACACAATTCAATTTGTGGCTCATAAACCCTTTTTATTGCTCGATGAATTGGTTTGAAAGAGGAAAACAGTGAAAGATCCATGTTGGGTGGTAGCAAAAGGTCTAAGTTCACAAGCTGACATTTCCCTTGAGTAGCCTTGAGTAGCTAGCAATATTACTTATTGTAACATAGAACCCACAGGGCAATCACAGCTATTAACACAAGCAGAGCCTTGACCTCAGCTTTCTACATAAGTAGTTTATAATCATAGGTGTATAATTAAAAGTGACATGCTTTTGAGAGCGACTTTAAAAACTGGTCACTAATATTGCCTCCTCCATGGCAACATCTCAGTGTAATTGCTTGATGACCCTGTTAGATTGTCGAGACTCTATGACAGTAGTGGCAGATGAGGCTTTGCTATCTCCTCTGCATGAAACACAACAGAAACAGCATGGGGGCCATTGACTGTTGACTAGTCTGGTGCTAACACTGTTGAAACAACACTTTGAGGCAAGGATCAGAGTGTGGCTGTTTGCCTTTGGCCACATGGACACTGTCAGAGCAAAATGTAATTGTTGGCTGTGGGTTTGGGAGTGTGTGTAGGACAACCAAAGGAAGTCAGGGACAGGGACAGAGACATAATTATATGTGCAAGAACTAGGGGCATGTGCACTGGAGCCGAGTCTGTGAAATAAAAAAAACAGTACAATGCTTTTGAATTAGCAGTGCCTTAGCACCAGATTATATGAATGCATCTTCTTTTAAATCCTATGTGAAATATACAGTTGTGGCCAAAAGTTTCCATACACTCATCATGTGCATGAATGCAATGGTAATTTGGAGGTTCTAACAATTTCCTTTAACTGGTATTTTTCCAGCAATCATCATCTTTAATGATTAAAAAAATAATAATTGGGTGCTCATGTTTGATTTTATTTTGGAATTTCTCTAACCTACACAGGGACACAACTATACATAGAGACTGAAATATACACATACGGTCATCTTAATCTTTTAATAAGAGGTGATGAAGGTGTCAATTAACTTTTCATTCAAGACTACAACTGGAAGATTCTCTTTGCTAGCATGAAATTTACTTGTTTGACAGGACTCATTGGATTCACCAATGGTCGGGAAAATGGGAAAGTCCAAGAACCTTAGTGAAGGAAAATTGTAGATTTACACAAGGTCTCTTGGAGCCATTTCTAAACAACTGCAGATTGTCAATTGCAGGTAAGTACTAGTTATTCAGATATGCCAAGATCTGGAAGATGACTAACTGAAGAGCCAAAAATAAAAATCGAGTTAGTATGATTCTAATCATCTTGAAAGTTTAAATTTGATCTTCAACCCAGGCCAATCTGTAGTGCTGATAGTGTTTCATTATGTGTTTTCTGTTCAGGTGTATTTTCACTGCACTGGCACTTTATTGGGATCATTTTCATGCTATATAATGAAACCATTGCCAATTAGACAATTTTCAGACTATACTGCAATCTGATGGGACTTTTCCTAACTCCATCAGTTTAGACAACATCAACTGGCTAAAATGCAGCCATCACCCAGCTTCCACCATGTTTTACAGATGGCTGTAGACACTCAATATTGGACCGCTCTTCTTGACCTCCTCTCTAAAAAAGATCATGGCGCAGCTTAGTATGGCAAAGTTGCATCTAAACAATACACAAGAATTCTGGAACAATGTTCTTTGGTGCAGTGACACCAAGATGGAAATCTGTGGACATACTGCACAGCTCCACTTTTGGTAAAAACCAAGTCATTGAGCCAATCATGAACTCCTCTGTGTACCAAAGTATTCTAGAGTCAAATGTGATGCCATCTGTCCCATATGGAAAAGATATATATACATTTTATAAAGTTTGTATCTGTATTGTGTGAAACTTGTATGAAAAGCATACAAGAGTGAAAGCAGATATAAGATCCCTTGAAAAATGATATAAATGAAACTTGTATGTTTTGGATACTTACTAAAACAATATATGAAAGTAATGAGAAAGTGGCCACTTTCATGAGTAAATCATATAAGCCTTATATGATTCACTATATGAAGTAGGCCACATCTTATGCAAGTCTTTTATGTTTTTACTATTTCTTTTCCATACGTCTGACAGCTAAAGCTTAACTGAAGCTGGCTCACTCAACAGGACAAAGATCCTGAGCACGGCAGTAGGTCTACAACAGAATGGCTCAAAAACAAAAGGGTCAATGTCTTGCTATGGTAAGGTCCAGACCTCAAATTCAACACGATTGACATGCTGTAGTGGGATTTTACACTAGATTTTAATGTAGAAGTCACTTAAAATGTGAATGTCCAAGTCAAAGAGAGTGAGCGAGACAACAGAAGATTTAGCCGTTTTGTGTCAGTAGAAGTTGTGTCCTGGTTCAAGTCATTCAGAGCTCTTGCTGCTGCATCATTCAAATGCAAATTCAATTCATAAATTTAAGAAATCATCCATCCATCCATTTTCTTAACTGCTTATCCAATTCATGGTCGCGGAGGGGCCTGGAGCTTATCTCAACTGTCAGTCCATAAGAGGAGCGGTACACCCTGGACAGGCCACCAGTCCATAACACGGCTATTTGAGCAATCGTTTTAATTTAGCAATTTTTAAAGTATAGACCAACCTCCATATCCCCCATTTGTTATGGATCATTGCCCCCCTAGAGGATTTACTTTCTTTATTGCTACATTTACTGTATTCATGCACAACTGAATTGGATTCAAATCCACACTAAAAATAAAACAAAATAAAACACGCAGATATTCTCAAACACGTACTGTCTGTTTGTATAGTCACTTCATTATCCCTTTCTCAAAGCAACTGGTTTTAAAAGAGGTGCATGACTGAACTTCAAAGACTTGTATGACAGACTATCTTGAGGTATATTTCATGATATTTTTGCATCATTAAATTATTGGAGTCACACCACAGGCTAAGAGAAGTAGTGCTGCACGTGAAACTCAGTTTAATGACATGATACCCGTGCAGTTGCACTACTGTGTCATCATGCAATAAAAACCGCTAAAGAAAGCAGGGTCTTGTTGGGCAGTGTATAACATGCTGTGTTAGTTTTGCACTTTATGTCTGGGCTGTTGTGCTCCTCCTACCAGGGTTAAAGAACCAGGAGTCCATCAAACAGACAGCCCTGACCCCAACACAGGAAGCACCTGATCTCCTAAAGAAGCCGCGTGCACTCTTCCGTTCCCCCTCATTTGCAGGCAGCACCTGACCTGTATCACCGGAGGGATGAGAGCTTGTTGCTGGAATGTATGGTATAAACATCTGCAAACCATCAGGCAGGAGCCGTTGGAGAGAGAAACAAATTTGTCCTCAGTGACAAATTTTCATAAAAACAATGAGGGGATAATCTCATTTTAAGCATACTTTTGATTCCATGTTTGAATTTTATTATATTCCAGGTCATCATCATTCTTGATAGCAAGAATGTGGTATCAGGTGCTGAGAGATAGTCAGGTACTTGGATGTACATTGCTGGAAAACATTTCTTTGCAAACTGTAGCCATATGAAAACAGCAATCATCTAATGACATTTAAAATATGACTCTCAGAGCACTACACAAGTTAATGGATAAGGTACTGTAAGATAGAGTTGTACTGTGGACAAGTGTATGGAGCCAAGCATGCCTGAGAGCAGGACTTTATCATTGTAATTCCATGATGGATGCTTTAGGGCCTAAAAGCAGTGCCTCCTGTCTTGCAACTGGATTCCACTCATGGCTCTTTGTCCACTGACTATGCAGAATTAGTCTGTAATTGGTTTGGCTTGTTCTACGTAAATGAAAAACACATACAGTTAGGATTACATAGAATTTCTCCAGAATGTCTGCATTGCAGTGTCTGGATGCAACTGCAAAAATGCAAAGAGAGATATGTATTCTGCACATGGGCTACATTAGTTTTTTTTTCCTTCTGCAAACTATTTGACATCGTGCATACAGTGCATCCCAATGTAATGCCCCTTTGCATTATATATATACACACATACACACACAGACATACACCAGCACTAAACAATGATTTTTCTCATTCCAGTGCAATATCCCCTGTGCGAGCCAGATGTAAGGAGAAGAGGAGGATGATTCTATCACATATGAGATACAATTCCCCTGTGGACAGCAGCACGGAGCAGGGAGATAGAGGAACGGAGGGAAGACAGAGGGAGGCAGGGGGAGGTTGCCTGTCTGTAACCAGTCTTTCAGGAAAGAAAAAGAAAGCAAAGACTCGTGGATTTTTCTTCGCTGTTGCTAACAACTTCCAGTCAGTAAAGAGAGCATTTTTATCTGCTTAAAGAACTCACTTTGATGCCCCCACTGCTGATAGACATCATATCTGTCCTAATCTTTTAGCCTTTAAACTCATATTTGGTCTTTAAAAGTCCACCGTGCATGCCAAAATGACTTTTCCACAAATTTAGCAAGCTCCCCAGACAAAATCTCCAACAGCATGCAGTGCAATCAGTTTTCTCTGTGTAGGCATTTTTGCACTTTGCAGTTCCAGTTACACTATAGCCTTCAACCACTGGCTTCTACAGAGTGAATAGCAGGTTTTTCTGAAGGTCCTTTGGCATCAGCGTGTGAGTCAGGGAAAACAATAGAGCATTTATTATTATTTGAGGAAAAGAGAAACGAGCAAATCTTGGAGCTCCTTCCTCCTTTTAGGGATACCGATGCCGGATTTACAGATGAATGAGCGGTGCCTAACACAAAAACACCTTTATGAGACAATCTTTGCCTGCAATTTTCTGTCAAGCAAATTTGCACTAAATCACTGGCTCATGTTAAGCTTGTCAAACAGTTCACAGTAGGTGGAGAGATAACAGCGGAGGGGGAAACCTATCATCCAAATAGCTCTACTTAATCATGTTTTCATGGGTAAAACACTTGAAAATGCAGCTTTCATGACATTAGAGGTTCTTGTTATAAGAAGTCACCAAAAGCAAACCTGAAAATGTAAAGCTGTCAGACAGCCAAATTAAAAATATGATGACGATGTTAGTTTTTTTTCTCATTATCAGAATAAGCTGAAATTCTTATAAGACTGCCCTTATTATCTGAAAATCAACTAATTCTTATATATTGATATTTATTTATTCAATCAGTCATCACAGACTACACAGAATGTGCAATACAATTAATATAGGAACCACTGAACATGTGTATAGATGCCTGGCCTATGTTCTTATCATTAAAGCTACTTTCCAAGTAGAAAATGAAATAACAGCAACAAGAAACAGACAGCAGCAACAATATTATCACAAGGAACCCACCAAAATATATTTTAGCATTCTTTTAAAGACCAAAACCATTTTTATGTTGATGTCAACATCATTCCACAGTTTAACCCCAACAACTGAAATATGTCTTTGTTTAGTCTTTCGCTTTGCTTTTTTCCCTCAAGTCGTATTTACTCTCCTGTAGTGAAAAGAAACTTTATACAAAGTTTGAGAGTAACGTTTTTCTTTAGATTTTGCTTTAAACATCGTTTAAAGTAAACCAAATTATTACATTTCATAATATGGGACTTTCGAAACAGTGGCTCAGTGACCTACATTGCTTTTTCTTTGTAACATATGCATCGTTTATGAAGACCCAATAAGACTAAAAGTGGACCTCAAATGAGAATAGCAGAGTGCAATCTGGATTGTAGAGGGTAAAGAACATGTTACCTTTATTTGTGTAGCATTATTTAAGCAAACTTGTTTCACTTCAGTGTCTCCACATCTGTTTTGTTGCCCTTTCTGGTCTTTGTTTCACAGTGTGTGCAGGCAGACGTGGAAACGAGCGGGCAGGGGAGACCAGCAACACAGCAGTAGTCTGTCATCATGGCGATGGGCTCAACAGCATAGCATGGCCACTAAGAGTATTTACAATGCTTGAGTGAACGTTTGTAACCGCTTTGATTGCAGTGTAAAGAACATTTCTGGTTGTAAATTTGAAGGTCGGAGGAGGTTTCTTTGGTGCTCCAGCGCCACATCCAAGTGCCCTTTGTTATGTGGTACAATGCACTTTTGTTCATTTGCAAGTACTAAAAAGATATGATAACTCTCATCCATAAAAAACTGAGCTATATGCTGTCACTGCTTTGTCTTTATAATTATCAACAATGAAATTGTGTCCCGCTGACAAAAATAATACGTTTCACACATTTTCTCCCTGTAAACATCTGTCAGACAGTCAATTACAAAACTCAGAGACCTGCTGGCTTTCATTCTGGCCTGAGACTGAAAAACTCATTTACGCCTGGGATGACAGGTGGACTCAATTAATTAAGAAATTAACAAAAGTGCTAATTAAATTGAGCATTATTTGGGGACTGTTGGATATCATTTTGCAGGGACAAATTCAGTGCTACAACTAATGTGGGAAACTGCTGACTCACAGTTTTATTTGCGTTAAATAAAATATTGCTGCACTCTCCAGTTACTTGGAAAATGAAGTACACTTAGAATTTATATAATATTTTGCTTCACTTTCTTAAGTTATGAAAAAATATGCAAAATTTTGAGTCACGTAGTACAACAATTTGACAATGTCAAGTGTTTGAATGAAACATCATAATCATACAGCCATAATTTGCAGTGTTATGTCACTTCGGCCATAAAACTTAACTTCACTGCAGATTCTTTGTCTCAGCATCTGTGTTCAATCTGCTAAAATATGCGTAAAGCCAGTAATAAAATAAATGTATGTGTGTTTAAATATAAATACCTTATTATTACTCTAAAGTGGTTCTATATTAATTTCTATTTTCATAACTTTATTCTTGGACTCAATAATAGTAGCTCCTTAAAAGTTCAAACTAATTCTTTTTTACCCTTTACTGCGCCGTAGTGTCCCATTAGCCTGTCCTCTGTCAGAAACAAGACATTTAGATCTTTATTTCTTTTTTTTTTTATATCTTTGTGGGGGGATTTTTTTAGTTCCTCTCACTGTAAAGTTGTAATCGTTTTAAGTCAACTTTTAGCCAAAGCTGTGTACATGAGATGGCCATATTAAAGACAAGCCATCATTTTTATCATAGATATCCAAGAGTAGAAAAAAAACTATACGAATTGGGGCAGAGTGAGGTGCTGCAAACAGAAATGACCACAAACCACATGGCGTTAATGTCTCAGCAGTTTTGAGCGTGTGACAATTCTGAGGTTCCAGCCACACAGGCCTAGAGACTGGTCAATGACCATCTGGGATCTGCCAGTACCAAGGGAAAAATGTCCATTCCCCAACTGGTTGGTGAGTGGTTTCTGGATGTTGACAGAAAAGATTGCTAAAAATAAAGTTCTAGCGAGTTGTTAGTGACCTCCAGTCTCCACTCAATCACAGATTAGCAAAAAATCTGTATTCCCAACCAGTTAAAAAAATACTTCCTTGTGGTTGCTTCGGTTCTGACAATCACAGGCTAACTTGTCTACAAACACTCGCTAGCTATTCTTGTGAAACTGTGAAAAGTGCAACACAAACTGGAAACATTGTGCCTAGTGGGGCAAACTTTCTCCATTTCCAACTTGCACCATACTTTCTCAGGTTTTACTACATCTTAGCCAGTAGTTTGTGAGTGTTTGCAGTCAAGTTGGCATCTTTCATGCAAACTACAGTCAACCACTGCAAGCTGCCAGCAAATAAAACATTGGCCATGTTTAATATGACCTATATAAATAACAGGTTAGTGTTTAGTGTCATTTTATTTTGCAAGCTAAAAGCTTTCAACTGTCAAGTTATTTTGTTCTAATAGCCCCGACATTTAAACCAGTTTTAGGAGACAGTAAATATCAGCCACCACCATTAGCTAAATCCTTACCACATTTGAGCTGTGGTTCGCGTAGGTTGCGAAACTCCAGGCCGTGGAGGTGGGTAGGGAAAACGCAGACCGTGTCATTGCCAATCTTTACGGAGTTGCTTTTAGCCCAGATGAGCAGCCACTTCAGCTGACAGTCACAGAACAAAGTCTCAGCGCTGAAGTGCCTGGTGAGAATACAGCATACTGTTACAACCCATGCGCCTGTATTTGGACTTTATTCATTTAACACGTATTTGATGTCATAACAGGAAAAACTGGTCTAGTTGCTGAGTGCATGTATTATGGTCACTCATTGGCAAGACTTCCAACCTACTGTGTGTGCTGCATAGCTATTATTAATGTCATTTTCTTCCTATGACAAGCCAAAATAACTGCAGTGAAAACAGCCAATAACTGACTTTTACCACTGCATCCATGCTCTAAACTACAACAAACAAGTGAAACGTAGAAAACTGAATGGATCAGGCCATTATACTGTACACTTGTATGTTTCTCTTACAGTACTCTGAGAGCAGCTAGGTGTGTGAAGAGTCCCATGGTCAGAGTGGAGAAGATGTTCCCAGATAAATTCCTGTTTGTGGGAAAAACACACAGAGAGAAACAGATCACTCCTCACATACAAAAAGGCTTTACTACTGGGTTTTTTTCTCATACATTACTGAAGCCATATCAAACATATCCTCTACAGATTTGGTGAATACAAAGCATAAAGAGATGCAAGACATGTTTCCAATTTTAGGGGATTACTCACAATTTCGAGAGGTTACCCAGATCGAGAAACATTTCAGGGGAAAGGCAGCCAATCCTGTTGTTGGACAGATCCCTATATGAACAAAAAGGCAAAGAGAAAAATGCTTCTGTTCATATGGTGAATTTTGCTGATATTATTGTGCAGAACGAGTTGGAGCAAGAGCTAACTGGAAAACAATATGTCTGTTTTCATGGCTGCTTGAACAGAGAAGTTAAACAGCTGTAAAGCCTATTCAACTTCCTGGAATATTTGTCCTGACCTTTTACTCGTCGCATAACCATTTTTGGCACACAGAGCACGAAATGCACAAACATGTGCAAACGCATTGGGCTTCCATGTGCGAGTGGCTGAGCGCTGTCGCGTCCGTGGCTCCGTGCCCTCACACTCTGTAATTAAAGAGCTGCTTTGCTGGAGCAGCTGTGGGAAAATAAGCAGAGCACTCGAATAATCACCAGTTGGGGAGCACTTAAATTAGCACTCCGCTGCACTCCGAGCCTTGCGCACACGCGCCCCGAATCAGCGCGGCTAACTCACTGTTTGCATCCCTGCCAGCCCAGATCCCACTAACTATCAGGCTGCAATCATGTCACTCACTCCCTAAGCCTATATGTAGAAAGGATGAGGGTAATCATTGAGAGAATTACCCAAAGAGAAGAAATCAACGAAAACCACAAACAAAGGAAAGCTAACCTTTAAAACTGTATTTGCTTTTTGAATATTTGCCTTCCAATTAAGTCTGTAAAACATTTGAAATGTTGCTGTAACTTTAACAGAAGCATAACTTTAATCGAAAATTGGAAAGAAGAATTCATTTGATGTAAGCATAGTGCCATTTTTAACTTAGTAAGGCAGTAACATTCAAAGTTTTTAAAATTGCTATGTAATTTTTATACACAGAACATTTACTTGCAGGCAATAAAATACACCCTGGTGACTATATATAGTCTTACTTACAGGCATTGTAAAAAGAAAATACTCCTTCTGACTAAGTACGCTCCATGATTCAGTAGCTTCAGTAGCAGTAACCACTTTTAGCAGCAACAATATGAAGTCATTCTGTTTGACTTTCAGTCTCTCACACTGTTGTGGAGGGAATTTTGGCCCACTCTTCATTAACAATGTTGCTTCAGTTTGCAGGCCATGATTTATGCATGCTTTCTTAAGGTCATGACACTGCGCGTCAAGGTTGAGGATGTATGGGTTCTGACCAGGCCATTGCAAAACCTTGAATCTTTGCTTTTTCAGCCATTCTGGTGTAGATTTGCTAGTGTGAAGTGCTTTAGCTGTCATGTAGATGACCTCACATTTGACTCCAGAAAACTTTGGTATTCAGAGGAATTTGTGGTCGACTCAAAGACTGTAAGGTGCCCGCCGAGGTCCTGTGGCTGCAAAACAAGCCCAAATCATCACCCCTCCACTACTGTGCTTGACATTTGGTATGTGGTGCTTGTGTTGATATGTACATTTGGTAAGTGGTACTGTGGTATCGCGGTTTGTGGCCAAAAATCTCCACTTTGGTCTTATCTGTCCAAACGACATTGTTCCAGAAGTCTTGTGGTTTGTTCAGATGCAACTTTGCAAACCTAAGTCGTGTTGTTATGTTCTTTTTTAAAGAGAAGACGCTACCTCATGCCAGCCCTTCCAAACAAGTCAGACTTGTTCAGTCCTTTTGAATGAATGAGTTTTAGCATATAGCATGCTAACTGAGGTAGAGTCTCAGATGTACTTGGAAATGGCCTGACGGGCAGTAACAACTGCTTCTTTCAGATCATTACTGATGTCCTTTCTCCTTGGCATTGTGTTAACACACCTTCAGCACACTGCATTTATACAGGTGCTCACACTTGCTGGTATGGAAGCAGTAAGGGTGTTATGTCATGTGTTGTTGATGATCTGAGGTTGCATTTTTCAGACCTGGTAAGGTCCTAAAACCAGACAGTGGCAGTTAGCATGCCAGCAGAGTGCCGGGGCTCACAAGCTCAGTCAATCCCGTAATCCTCATCCTCATCTCAAGGGGTTGCAGTAGTCCAATTGAGAGTGTTCCAATGGCAGATACTGTTAGCAAACTGTAACTACACTATCCTGTGAAGCTGACTGCTTTCGGAGTCAGTTTGCTAACTTGCAGCTATTCTGTTCTTCCCATAACTCTGTGTCCTGAGTTAGCTTTGCTCAGGCACAGAAGGTTTGTGAATGTCTAAAACTGTACTGCAGGCCTTTTGCCTAAGTTAAACACTTCAGTCCACTCTTCAACTCTGTACTTTAAAACACTCTTTCTCGTTGTCTCTAAAGCCAAAGGACTCTCCCCGCGTCCCCTGGAGAAGGCTATTACAAGGCTTCATCATACTTACAGTCTCCTCAGTGCTAGCAGACCACGGAAAGCCCCAGGCTCCACTGTACTTATCAAATTATTCTTCAGGTCCCTGGAGAAAAGAGACACAGAAAAAGAGTCAGATAGGAGTCTATCTCTCTATCTATCTATGGATGTTTAAGGATTATTTCTGAGATTCAATTTGCTTGGTTTAAAGAAATCTGACCATATAGGCCAGCACCATCCTGCAAAACATGTTTCTTTCACAATGTGCACACAGCAGAGTCCAGTTCACCTTATAATAGCGTGCTTGCAGTTTGAACTGAAGCAAAGAATTGTGTTTTTTAAGCTTTCAAGAAGAACTAAACAGCCAAGGAATTTAAAATGGGAAAAAAAAACAAAATTCAATATTTGCGCTATTTGTAAATTTCTATTAGATTTACTATTTTACATTGACATCTAATTGAGACAGTATTTGTGGGTTAACTAGCACCTGTTAGCTGGATGACACAGACAATTTCCTGCATGCTGGAGACCCAGACCACATCCAGCCAAGAGACAAAAACACACATGTTGCGGTTACAGCCAAGGACTTCTAATCCACCCCCTCTGCCTACCCCAAAACCTCGGACGATGCTAAAATTGGATTCCAGAAAAATCTCCTCTCCGGTTTTCTCAGATGGCCAAAGAAAACTTCCTGAAATTGTGTCCCTGGTTTCCTTTGACTCTGAACTGTATGTCCAGTGTGATGAGAATGAGATGAAGGGTAGTGCCTTTTTCCAAATGTGAGCAACAACAAAGCTCAACTAAAACTTTAGCAAATTATCTGTCAGGTCAACTCAGGGTCAGCCAGAAGAAACAAAATAAAACCAAAAGGACACAATAATCATCCCAAAGTGAAAATAGAATTAACGCTTCAGCTCTTCTATTTGATATACGGGACAGTTTTTGAGCAAAAAGCTCAGAATGGATTTGCAAGATTTATAGGAGCCATTCAATAATGCAGATTTCCCCTTAGAGGTTGAAGGCGTTGATGGCTATATCCCTACTGTTGGTGGACTTCAAAGAAAACCTTTGGTTGTGGCTGTTTTACAGTAACTGGTGTTAATTCAGTTGATTTAAAGCATTAGTTAGTCATACTGATACAAGCCATCATTAGCAGCAGAAAAATGAGTCTCGTTTAGGGTTAATGATCTGTGTCTTGTTGTTTGGTCCATGCTAAAAAACACTCCCACACACAAACCACACACACACACGCCTGGTCTGTACTCTTAAGACTTTGTAACAAGCTCTCCAAGCGGACTTTCATCCAAACTATGTGTTATATGCAAAAATATATGCTCTTCATCATATATGAGTGATCATGTCACATGTCATCATCTGAGCATGCCAGTTTTGTATGCCTCTTACTCACTAATGAGACTTTGTATGGACATCCTCCAGGATTTGTTATTCACACAGGAAGGGGCTACCACGCTCTAGGAAGAATACTGAAGTTCCTTTCCTGACTGACTAACCTCCTAGTCCAACAGGGTCAGCCAACGGCTAGCTCTCATCTCCGCTCTCATCCAAAGTTATCTTTGATTATGTATGATAGTCTACAAAAGAGCTGGTGCAGGCCTGAGGTCAAAAGGTCATCCACTGCGCCTGTAGCACCTCCTTTTATCCCGAACAGTTGTGTAGCTCACTGCTCTACTGCCTCTGAATTTGCTGAACGTTCAAAATGTTCCACCTTATCGACTGAGTGCCCTACCAAAGGGCAGAGATCACTGCTGTGTGTGTGAGTCTACGCACAGTAAATGTGTTGCTTTGCAAGTGTTATTGGAAAATGTCAAATCCCACAAAGCACCTCACAAAGCAGGTTTGGAGTGGAGGAAGATTTCATGAGAGAAACCCCTTATAATCCCAACACTGATTAAATATACATAGTATCATATACCATCTTACCACAATAAATACTCTTATGCCACTGGATCGAATCTCACTGTAAAAACTGCATATTTCAGAGAGATATTTCTAATTCATAGTGTTAAACACAAAAATGCTCTTTAAATCATGCTTATATCAATTATATACTTCTGAGGGTAATCTTATTGCATTTGGATTCAGCTTGACAGCATTATGACTTTTCAAGTGTCTAATTTTCTAGTCCAGTGGTGCACTTTGGTCTTCTTATGGTATTGTCACTAAAACTAAATACGACATTACCACCTGCATAGTTTCTTCATTAACCTGGCATGGGTCAGTCATCACTTGATGATGTGGACTAGGTAAAAGTTTTGCCTGTTCTCACCAGCTACCTAACTGGTGCAAAATATTCCTGCTGTTATTTTAATGACCCATCAACTTACTGAATGAAATTATACTTGTTACCTCCACCAAGGAGGTAATGTTTTTAGTAGCATGTTTGTATGTCCGTCTGTGCGAGAATGTCATTATATGTAAACAGGATCGCTCAAAAAGTTTCAAATGAATTCTGATGAAATTTGACAAAAATGACAAAAAGCATTAAAACTTAGAAACGATGATTATTACAAGTGTGGTGTATATGGTCAACACATAGAAAGTACCATATAAAGATTAAAAATATCACGTCACATTTGACCTCTGACCTCTCCTTCAATGTCAGCAGGTTGATCTGATGGTCAACGTGATAATAATCCTACATAAAGCTTTATCAAAACTATGCTTCTTACTGCCATTGTTTGTACTGACAACATTTAGGAAATGATACTGGCATGTGTGCAAGTGGATGATGGATGACGGACATGGATGACTGTCATAAATGGTCACTACCTAGATATTCATTTTAGTCAGGATATAACACATTTTTATGATCGAGAGAAAATTATTTTGCTGACTCCTGTCTTGGACCCGAATTTGAGAACCAGTGTCATAAATTTTAAAAGTAAAAAAGAATTGCATTTAAATTTTAATTCTTTTAATTTAAATTAAAACAATTAGAGGCAGAGCCTTCAGTGTTTATGCCTTTATGATATAGCTTATAGCTAGGGCTGGATCAGGTGACCCTGACCCTTCCCTTAGGCTGCTGGGGGCTTCCCATGAGTAGGGATGGGTACCGGTATCGGTTCTGTCATAAACAGTAGTAACCAGACCGAAAAGCAGCGCACATTTCGGTGCTTTATTTTGGTGCTTTTTTTTCCTGAGCTGTGATACACTTTAGATTCTAGCCAATAATTTTACGTTTCCGAGGATAGTAGGCGGGTCCAGGTACATACGTTCTTTTAGAGCAGAGCTACAGATTAAAAATGCCCAAGGCGAAGCGGTCAAAAGTCTGGCTGTACTTCACAGCGAAATATGCAAACTCAGCAGCCTGCAACAAGTGCTTTAAGCTGATACTGTGATACAGTCAAAAGGAGGTAAAAACGCATAGCGTTTTTTTTAAAAGCCGAGAAATGCGCTGTATTTGATAGCTTGCTGCGAGACCTCACACCGTGCACATCTACTGCGGGTGGGTTGCCTGTTATCGGACCCGGAGTTAGCAACATCCCCCAAAAACCTGAAGAGGAGAGTCCTGGTCCCTAGCCCTGCCAGTGTAGCAGAAATGATGAGGATGATGATGCAACAACAACCGTTCTTCTCTGGGTCAGTAGCTTAATGTTGTCCGTGTGTAATTTACGTTGAGTAGGCTAACCACGTTATTACATTAATGCAGGTAAGGTGAACTAGCAAACATCATCATAGCTACATGCGGCTGTCTTCTTGTTTGATGGCAGATGCTCCCTTCACCCTGGCCAAAAAGGCTAAAATGACCAAAGAAAAAGTGGAAAACAGTTAAACATGAGAGGTTTTTGACAAAGTCTGTGTTTTTTCCATTGTTTAAGCACTGCTTCCAGCCAAGAGTGATACCATATATGCCCTATAGCTGCAGAAAAGGCTAACATTGTTATCTTTTTACAAAAAAACAGCTAAACATGAGTTTGTGTTCTCCATTCTTTAAGCACCGGTTTGAGCACCGTTTAAGCACGGGCACCGTTTCAAAAGTACCGGTTTGGCACCGGTATCGGATAAAACCTAAACGATACCCATCCCTACCCATGAGTATTTCTTCTTCACTCACCTCTTTTCACTCTCTTTATCCATGACTCTCCACTTAATTATTAGTTATTATTCATCTCTGGCTCTCTTTCACAATGTTTCTTTTGTCCTGTTTTCTTCCCTTCAGGCCCAACTGGGAGTTTTTCCTTTCCACTGTTGCCAAGTGCTTGTTCACTGGAGTTCATTTGATTTTGGGGGTTTTCCTTCTACTATTGCAGGGTCTTTACCTTATAATCTAAAGCACCTTGAGGCAAATCACTGTTGCTGTGATTTGAGTTGAATAAAGTACAGAAAACAACCAATTGGCTGATTTGTAATTACACATTTCCTACAATAGGTACTCATGTGTCTGAACTTCCTCTGGATATTAAGAGAATAATTGTCCTGTTATGATGTTGTAGTCCTGATTTCACAGACCATGCCAGCTGTGGCCCTGTTTGTGTTAGTGGTTTCCTGTATACAGTCACGTTTAAAGCCACAGATGACAATACAGGCAAAACCTTTTAAAGTCACCAGGCCTGAGATAACAAATATCTGCAAATAAATGTTATAAATTATGATTCTGTGTCATTAACTGGCTCAGGACGGGTGGAGTCTGCTACATAATGCAACAGAATGGATGCCAAAAGTCAGAACAATCAGAGGAAGTTATTTGAAATTGAGTTTTGCATCCTTTTCTGTGATTAACAGCCTGACATAATGTCCTCATTCATCATAGTGTAAAGCTTGAAGGATTTGTAGTTGTTGGTTAAGGACCCTGAAAAAATGCAATAATGTCTTCTACCCTGTTTTTAGCATTCCTAATTTTGCCAAGGTAATTTCCCTGCTACAAGCTTTGAGACCCCTGCTGAGTTTACTGTCACTTACATCACTGGTTCCCAGCGGCTTGATTTACATTCGCTCTCAGTCATTATAGTAAAGTCGACACATCGAAGAGCTTAAGTTTCATTCAAGGTTATTTTCCATCCATCTATTCTCTTAGCTGCTTATCCTGTTTAGGGCTTAGGGGTTTAGGAGTTGGAGGGGAAAAATCAACACACACTGAGTGAAGGTACCCCAGATTTATCACCAAAATAAAGCATTTGTTTCTCACCAAGGCTCAGTCACGTAGGCCCAGAGAACTGGTTAAAGATCGCCTGGCAACTACTGGCCTCTACGGAAAAATGAGTATTCCACAACCGGGTGAAAGTGGTTGCTAGAAATTGGTGGCTGTCACTATGAAATTGCTAAAGCTCCAGTCATGCAGATGCAGTGACCCATCAGTGACTGCCTGGCCACGGTTTTGCAAAGCAAACCACAAATGTAGAGCTTTCACATTCAAAATACATAACCAATGCTGAGAAAGTCGGGACACTGTGTAAAATGTAAATTAAAAAGAGAATGCAGTTATTTGACAATATCATAAACACATATTTCATTCAAAGAAGAAAACATCTCAAATCTTTAAACTGAGAAAAAGAGACATTTAAAAAAAGAACTATTAGCTCGTCTTCAGTTTGATGGCAGCAACATGTTTACCACGGTGTAGCATCCCCTCTTCTGTTAACAACACTCCATTAACATCTGAGATTTAATGAGAGCAGCCACTCGACTTTTGGAAGACAAATACAGCCCGACAGTTGCCTAATATAGGATTAAAGCTTCTCAGCAGTCCAGGATGTTCTTTGTCATAGTTCTCATTTCATGATGTGCCAAATGCTTTCAGTTGCTGAAAGCTCTGGACTCAAGGTAGGCCAGTTCTACCCTGAAGTCTTGATGAACCGCTGCACCCTGTCAGAGTATATTATCTGTTTTTCAGTCAACTTGAATAAATAAGGAAATGATTTATCTGTTAAATTAATGTATTACCTCATTTTCTTTAGTACTGGGCTGAACACAAGTAGTTTCTTTTCATTGCATCTTAAAACCAAATAAAACTTATTTGTACCTTTTAGATCTAATATTTAATCCAATACAATGTTTACTAGACTTTACATGTAGGGAAAAATATGGACTTGTATACAGCTCCAGAGCTTTATGGAGGAATTATAAGCTCTGCATGTAATATTCAGGTCAGTCCAACTTAGGATCTCCCTGCAGGATTCAAACATTTTTCTAAAATAATTGTACCTAAACCTGGTAATAAATTTATATATATATATTTTAATCTGATTGAAAAGAAACGTTCTTTGTCTTTGTCTCATCTGTGCCAAATATTCCATGTCAATTGTGACTTAGATTAGGGGTTGAGGTGAATTTGTTTCTTTTCTGTCTCTGATAGAGGAAAAACTACTCCAGCACACAGCAAGAACCAACACTCAGACCTTTTTTTCTTTTTTGACAAAGTCAAGCCATATGTTTGTAACCCATCCAAGATCCACTCACAGTGAGGCAACTTTGGCCAGCAACTCACCAGTTAGGAAACCTTCATTAACTTCCATAATTCTGTAAAACTAGCTGTGAGGCAAGTGACCAGCAGCAGAGACCTGTTCAAACGGGCACTATGAACATAAAGAAAATGTGTACAAGCATAATGAGAAACCACACAAAATACAGCTAATACAACTATAATAACTTATATTGTAAACTCAGTAAAATCTACATTATGGCTGTAATGTAGAAAGGAAAATATCTCACACTGGTTTAATCTACATATTAGTGTATACTGACAAAAAAAGCTCCACACTTCCTGCGTAAACAGTTGCAGTTTTTCAGCAAATGCTTTCTAAGGAAGAAAAGAGATTATGCCACCTCAGGCTCTAAGCTCTGAATCTAAAGTAACAGGACACAGTGGCGGCATATAACAGCAAAGTGGAGAAAATGTGGAAAAAAAGGAGTAGCTTCAGCACATTAAATATACTTATAGAATATATTTAAGGGGAAATCGAATATAAGTGGTGAGTCTGATAGTAGCCCGACTCAAATAAAAGCCCACTTCTCTCTTCAGCTGAGGTAAACAAAAGCTCTGGCCACTATTGAGTATTTATGACGCGTGCACACACACACACACACACACACACACACACACACACACACACACACACACACACACA
>NW_005187463.1:1468556-1470260 GCF_000239375.1 Pundamilia nyererei
CACACACACACACACACACACACACACACACACACACACACACACACACACACAAAGACACACAAACAAATGATAACTACCTTTGGGAGACTTGCCCCACATAGCCGCTGTAGATACAGCTGGAGTAGCTCAAATGAGACGAGTGTTTAAACAATAACCATTTTCTACTCCCCTCCTGCCTGTTTGAGTAGCAGTAGCGACCCTAAGTTTAAACTCCACCATTTGTGGTTAACGTTTGAAAAGCTACTGAAGTGCTTCCCAATTAATTTAAAATGGACTGTATATGTTAGGCAGCTCAGGTTCTCCTGACACGCGTGATCCCGAGGAGAGCAGCCTGTTTGCAATGTGACGCTAATGGGTGGATTCCTCCACGAATCCAAATGATTACCGCACCGCACTGTTACATTAATAAAGAAGCGTGCACAGGCATTCAGTCGCTGTGATAAATCTCCACATGCAGAACACACCACACACATGCTCCAGACACAATACTGCCTTCTCTTTAAAAGCAAGCCCTATTTAATCATGCGTAGTTCCAATAAATAAATCTCAGTGTTGATTGAATTATCAGAGCGCCATCAGTTTCACTGAAAGTCAAATTCTACTTGAAGTACATAAGCAAATAAAACTGCAGCCTCCTATGGCTACTCGGGCACTCGTCCAAATGGAAAGTGATGCCGCATGACGTATTCGATTGTGTGCACAGTTAATGAAATGAGACCACAAGGTGCTTTCATTAACTGAACTTGCATCGTATTTCTCAGTGGCGCGGTATTGTCTCAGCATTTGTGAATGCGAGGCCATCTTGGTTTTAGAGAACAGAAGACTAATATTCAGAATAGTGACGATACAAAGATACTGCACTCCCACACATAATGCTGCAGGCAAGACTGGATGGGGTAGAGTTAAAAATGGTTTAATGGTTTAACTAACAGTGCACCAACTTGGATAACTCTATAACCTTTTCATCGATTTTATTCCAAAAAATGAAATAAATAAATAAACAACTGTTCAAAGGATTTCAAAATGCTGTGCACACTGTATTTTAGTGATTCCCAAACGTTCAAGCAGATTTTTATTCTTTCACTTATCTTCACTTAGTAATAGAAGTCTCAGCTGTACAGTCCAGTGGTCTTAGGATAATGAGAACACCTGCATTTTGACTGCTTCCTACTAAAACTCATTTTCACCATTCAAATCAGTCTGCCATCAGCTACAATATCTTGCAGAAAAATAAAGGCCTCATTGCTCAACCAAAACAGAAAGAGCATCCCAGTTTTGTTGATCACTCTCCCCATGTAGCTACAGTGGTGGCCAGTGGAACGACCAGAGTAACGCTGCCGTCACACTAGGGGAAAGTATTGACACCATGTATAATTAACTTACAAGTTTGTTGCCTTTGAAATGGTTGCTTTGTGTGTCATGTTAGTGTGAGTGAATAAGTGTGCCAAGCAATAAAACGGCAATAAGACGGGGTCAGTCTGCTATCAGTTTGTGACTGAATGGGGCCACATTAACAATTACATGCAACCTGTTTATGAATAAATGTTGCCATATGAAGCAAATCTAGTGTGTATACATACACAGAAATTACTTACATTCAGAGTCCAGCCAGATCCTCATAGATCTGGAACTGAAATGCCTCCACAAACAGTGATGCAGTAGCTGCATCAACACATCGGACTACAAACACGCACATTACCA
>NW_005187463.1:1472079-1493639 GCF_000239375.1 Pundamilia nyererei
TTTATTAGTTTCAGATGTAGCCATTCTTGTATTTTGCTTGTTTACATTATTGTATTTTGCACAACTCTGTTGCTTGTGAAGCTCGCACACAAGAATTTCACTCACATGTGCTGTACCAATGTGCCTGCACATGTGATGTGACAATAAAAGTGATTTGATTTGATTTGATTTGATTTGCAGGATGGCAGTTTAACTGCAAAGTCACATAGGTGTCCAGAAACCTCGGTTTAATATAGCAATAAAACATTACAACCATTCGAGTTCTGTCTTGCACAGTGATGTGTCGCAGGCGAATTGCGCTCGTCAGTGCAGACTGTCTGATCTGTCTGATAGTGACTGCGTTCAGTTTGTGGTACTGCAAATATTTGGAGACCGGTTGCATCCCACCAGGTGATTTGTGTAACTGTCTTGCAATTGAAAGTGGTCATGCAGAAGTTAAGTGTGTTACACGTTCATCATCTCGGCGATCAGTTGTTTGCTGCAGCTGCTAGCAGAAAGTCACCCAATCTGAAAAAATCCAGTGCATTCTCTCTGCAACCAGTGTTTTTTATTCAAGTCTCAAGGAGGTTGCTGTCCTATTTTTATCCTAGTGTGACTGAACCATAACTGTAGAAAACTCCCCACTGTCAGAGTAGGTAAACAAAGTGATGATAGAGGCTGACAGGTAACAAAAGAGGAGTTTCCTTAACTAAGAAAGAACTCTGAGAACTGAGAGGGTATAAAAGACTAGATATTCAGTTGGTATTATTTCTCTTAGATCAGTAATAAACTAAAACTGGCTGCTTGTTAAGGTGATTCCAACTGGTTTTGTATTGGTGGAGCAGTGGTTAGTACTCTTGCCTTACTGCAAGAAGGTTCTGGGGCGTTTCTGTGTTTTCATCTCCTCCCTGTGCCTGGATGGGTTTTTCCAGGCATTCTGGCTTCCTTTAAAAGTCCAAAGATGTTTGGTCAATTAGTGACTCTAAATTGTAGATGTGAATGATTGTCTGTCTCTCTGTGGTAAACCTGTGGAGATGGACCTGCCTCCTGTCCTATGGCAGCTGGGTTATGCTTAAGCATCCCTATGACCTTGAATTTAATATGCAGTTAAGAAAATGGATCTATGGACTTGAACATATCTTAGCAACTGTTGGATGAATTGCCACATAAAAACCAAATTCATGGTTTCCAGAGGATTGTCGCCACTTACCCTTTTTTTTTTTAGCAAATTAAAAAATATCAGATAAAAAAAATTATACTGTTTCTTTTACCTTTTCTATCTACATCCCGCCTTCAGAGTCACCCTCTCCTCCCTTATATGGCTGTGTAAAAATATCCACCTCAGATCAAATCACACACTCAAGCGTGTGTTTAAAAAAATAACAAATTTCTGATATAATTTCGATGACAATTTTGTGGATTACGCTTATTTTTTTGTGATGTTGTAATCTGAGAGGAGAAGATAGCAACATCTAGCCTCAAATGAGTCCAGTCTGAGTGTTACGACAAATTGTGTGGTGGTATTGTATCAATGCAGGGACACCAAGTATCAACATTTTATAGAAACACTTTAGAAATACTATGAACAAGAGGACTCCTCTCATGCAACATCATCCTGACATAAAGTTACCCGAGCAAACTTTTGTTTAATTGGCTGTTAGACAGATTGTGTAAGGTCGCCAACATGTTGCCATCAGTCTTTGTCAGTGAGTCCAGTTCGAGAGGACTCAACTCAAAGAACATGAAGATTGCTGAACGCAAATGTAATAGTTATACAGAAATATAACTATTTCTGTATAACTATTACATTAATAGTTATATTTCTGTGAATTTCGGTGTATGCAGACAACAACAGAGGTGTGATTTTCAACTATTTATGTAACCGACCCCATTCAGTTGCAAAACTTTGCATGTTGCAAAATAACAAAAAATTGCAATAATTGTGGGTACTGAACTGTGTCAATATGTACCCTGCCTTTCCCCTTATCTCAACCAGACTAGGCTCCAGCCTTCCCTAAACCTAAACCTGGATGAAAGGCTGTCCCCATGAAACCTCTAACTGGCTCTGTCATTAACTTGACTAAATGCTAAACTACAGTATATTGGCACCAGACCTGATTGTAATGTGGATGGTGTTTATTAAAACCATTTATTCACATGTTAAATATTCATGGGTGAGTTTGCAGGTGCTTTGAGGGAAGGCCTGGTCACATCCACTGAATTATAACAAACACTCACTGAGACAGATAACCACCTATTGAATTGTAAATAAATGCGTGTTGAAAGCTTACTGAGAAGGGGGGAAAGGCAGACAGTCAGACAGTTCAGTCCAATTAAACAGAGTGAATGTGTATGCATTGTGACAGGCTTCTAGCTACCGTTGCCAGAGCTTAAAACGGTGGACTTCCCTGTGTGTGTTTGCATTATAAAATATTACATACAGTAGGCACCACAGCACCTGTGGGCACAAATTAATTATTCAACCTTCTTATTCGAATTATTCAAACAGTAACCGTAGACCCATGTAAATCTAAAAATAATCTGTATGAACTGCGAATATATTTGTTTTTGGGGGGAAAAGTTTAATATTTCCCAAGCACTGATGGAGTGCAGGCTCCTTCCTAGCGGGTCGATTGGCGGTGCAAATGAAATATTTGTCAGGTTTCACTTCTGACCTAGAAGAAAAGTAGCAGTAAAAGCAGTCACATTTGCAAAAAAATAACTTTTAGTCAAGCAACACTTAAAATTAAAAGAGTTGCACAAAAGCAGCAGATTGGGGGAAATGCTTCTAAGGATTCCAGAAATGTGAAGAAAATTTCTTTGTTAACAGCTCAGCGTCGGTATCCAATTTTGGAACTACCCCTCTCATCAGTGTGAGAGATTTCTATTAGAACAAAACAAAAGGTCAAAGAGAGTGTGAAGTTCTTTTAAGAGACGCTTTTGATGCCCTCTTGCTTGCTGGTTTAGCACAACAAAGCAAACAACAACTCCCAACACTCCCACGTTACACCTGAATATTATAACCAGTCTGTGCTGAAAGTCTACGCTCCTCATCTGCTGCTTGTTTTAATCGTGGGAGACGGTTATTTGTGATTACCAAAACAGAGCGGGAGACGGATTGTTCTTCTGCCTCCCCCTCTGTTTCTCCAAACTTGGTCAGTGAGTCAGTCACACCCATGCTCCTCACATGTTTTACCTCAGCTGCGACCCAGCAATGATCTCCTTTAAAGTAACAATAAAAGCATTCATATTTCAAGCGTGCACTTTGATCCATTTAAGGCTTGATCATACTCCACGTCTTAGGTAAACAAAGGGGGTTGAGGGGGTTATAGCAATGCTTTTGTGTGATACGGGGAAATCTGGAAAATGTAAAGCAAGCTAACACTGCACTAGCAAGCCCAAGTTCACCTGCAGTGTTGTCTTACATGAAAACTAGAGCGCATACCGAAGGAGGATAAATACAATTATGAGTTAAGTTGGTAATAATTACAATAATAATAGATTGAACAAGTAGCTGTGGCACTACCTAAAAATGTGTTCTGAGTCTTTAATCAGATGGCTTCACTCCATCTATTAATTGTTCTTAATGAGAAAACAAAATGAACTTATTCAATTGTCAATCAGTAATGGAAAGGTTCATTTGAATATTTGATTTTCTTTCTTTTTCTTTTACACTAACACATGTAATCTTAGGCTTTTTTCCCCTTTAAACTGCATGTGGACTGTAAGAATTCTAATAATGCTCTCATTTTTTCAGCTGTCCCTTCTTTTAACCTTTAACCCTTGCAGGAAAACGTCAGGGTCAGTCTGGTTTATGATTGCATAATCATCGAGCATTTCCCGACCTGCACTCCTCACTCGGAGCCCTGGACTTTACCTGGCCGCACATTCTTATGCACAACCGGCCGGGGCAATGTGTCCTTCAGCGACCTTGCCACTCCATCATCAATCACCTCTCAAGGAGAGGCGTTCACAGGGAAGACTGAATAAACGTCACTTTGTCAGTATGAACAACAGGACTCGCAAAACTTTTTAAAGGACGCTGCCTCACACCTCTGACATCCACTTTTCAGGATGAGCAATTGCAGATGCTACTCTGAATTCTGATACTGTCTCCGGCCTGAGTCGTGGTCCGCTCAGTCTGACGGCCTGCCTCTAAACACCTCAGGGCTAGACAAATAATGTTTGGTCAAATAGATGAAAAAAAAAAAAAAAGATCCTCTGCTTTCAGTAAAGAAAACATTTGGACAGTCTGCGAAGGATAAATCTGCTGTCATAGCCACTGTCATGATCTCAAAAATACCCACTCCTCTCTCTGACACCTATAATCAACAACATGCTTGAAGCCAACAGAAGTGTGCTCGAAGAATCTCGACCTTATCATTAAGGAATCATTTATTTTCTGTAGTTGCTGTTGGATTGTTACGTTGGACTCTAGATGTTACATAAAGAATGCAAATAGAATATTATAATGTCCGCAATAGTTCCAAATTAAGTGCAATCTTTCTATAAAAACATTTGCTCATGAGTGTAATCGGTATGAGAAGGATATGCCAGCCTCGTCGCTTTCAGACAGACCCTTCGCACAGCGAGGCCTTCTGCGGTGGAAACACATGATGAAGTGGCAAAAGCTAGATTTAGTGTCCTGACCAGAGAACAGAGATGGGCTTTGTTTTTGCTTTGCTCCTGTGGGACCCAGTTTGGCTGACGGCAGTGGGCTGGTGTCCATATGAGGGGGAGGGGGGGGGGGGGGGGGCATCACCCACAATACAGGAGCCCTCCATTAAAAGGACTGGCCTACAGGGGCAAGCAAATCACATCAAAAGAGACTTCTATGGGGGATTAATAATGTCGCTTAGTGTGCTGTATAAATTCCATCATTCATCAACGATGATAACAATAATGATGATATATATGAGTCCAGCCCCTAGCTAGGATTAGTAAGTTACAAGCAAAACAGTATACTCTCATCACGGAATTGGACTGGGAAGCCTAATAATGCTCCCCCATGACCTCGGATGAAAAAGTTAATGCTCATTTGGTTCAGAGTGAAATTACTATTAAAATGTTTCCTCAGACCTTGTCTCCAGAGCACCTAACCTTTCCCAAGCGCCACTGTAAAACCACTGTAGTGATTTTCATGAAAAGTGCTACATTTGATTAACATTCAACTGATGCCTAAACCTAAAAATATGAGTGCATCGAGTTTTCACGCTCGTCTTTTCTGCTCTGCTTGTCCAAAAGAGCAAGTGCACTAAACTAAGATTCTGAAAATAATACAATATATGTTTGCATGTTCTCTAGCTACTCCTAGATGAGTGGACCACTCTTGATGTAATTTTGCATAAACATTGCCTAGGGCAGGGGTGTCCAACTCCAGGCCTCAAGGGACGGTGTCCTGCAGGTTTTAGACATGTCCGTGATCCAACAGAGGTGATTTAAATGGCTAAATTACCTCCTCAACATGTCTTGAAGTTCTCCAGAGTCTTGTAATTATTTGATTCAGGTGTGTTGATCCAGGGATCTCTAAAATATGCAGGACACCGGCCCTTGAGGCCTGGAGTTAGACACCCCTGTTCTGGGGTAATGTGAATGCTAAAATACATATGACTTATACAAATATCTCATACAAAATCCCCAAATCATAAATAGTTATACATTTGATAGTTCAATTGAGTGTGTTTTTGTGTTTGTTATGCATTTTAACCGTCAGTGCAAATATTTAAACTTTTTGGTGCAGCTGAATGGCCGCTGATTATCGATCAAAGAAATAAGCCACTATAAAAGCATTTAAAATTGAGAAAATACTGCAGCAGAGCAGGCAGCAACATTGTGGGGATAAGAACACAATGTTTGGATAAGCATCATATTATAAGAGACTTTATAAACAACCTGTCATGTATTAAATCTTCTATATGAATTCATCATTAATTTTGCAGTATACATATTATTTAATATATTCTTCATTTTAGTAATTTATATTGTTTAGATTTGACAACTAATAAATAATCTAATAAGTCAGTATTCTGGTAAATTTACCAGTATATAGATCTTCCATCAATGAATTATTAAATTGTGTGCTTATTGTGCCAATAATATATCTGGTACCATATATTTGTACGCAGAGTATATCACAAACACACGCATACTAAAATGAAAATCTGCGAAATGTTTCATGTAATCACGATTTTAAAAACTACTGGACGCTGCCAGGCTACCCTCAGCCTCCTAGTAGATACACCTATGGTATCACTTTGAAAATCATACATGACATCTTTCTCGATTTATGGTGTTCACAAGATCTTCAGAAAACTTGGACTCTCACCTTGACCTTAACCTTGAAGTCAACCTCACTGAGATTCAAACTCATCTCAGACTTTTAGTAGATGCACCCATGGAACGAATTTCAAAATCCCACGTCTCCTCGTTCTTGAGTTCTCACATTCACAAACTTGGGTGTCACGCCACGCCTGGTGGTGTGACGATATTACCCCCTCAGCCTTTTATGGCAGAGAGGTTAAAAAGGGATGAAAAAGTGACAGTTATTCTTGACAGTTATTGTTTATTGAGCCAACACCAAAGCAAAGACCGGCGTGCAGTGCAGGGGGTTATTTTGAAGCACTTTTTTTTATTTCAGTGGTCCACAGGACATAACAACTGCATATAGAGAATAAACCGTCAAATCTACTAAAAACTTCTACCAACTTCCACCTTCTATGTTTGCTGGATTTCAGTTTGTCATTCACAGAGTATTTTGTCTGTTTTATTATGTCTGTGCCTAAACTGAATTAGAAAGGAAACAGATTGCCTCAGAATAAAAATGAATGAAACTAAAATTATCTGCATATCTAGAGCCATCGTTAAATAAGAAAAGATGTGCAAATCAGTTTCTGTTTCATTTAAAAAAAAAAAAACTTGCAGTGGGATCCAAGTTTCCATTCCTGCCCCAAACGGTCTGTTTGTTGAAGAACATTGAGAGCGCAGCTGCAGCAAGAGTGGTGCAAACATATACACATGCCTTATTAAGCTTGTCAATCAGCTGCCAATTCTCCACAACCCTCAGATCCATTCAGTCAGCCAGCCGTACAGGAAGGCAGTCAGTCGGCTGTGCCAGACGAGGGAACAGCTGGCCGCCACTTTCAACTCACTGAGGCTACCTGGTTTGGCATCAGCTTCCAGCAACAGGCGTATCTCTGCCAAATGCTGCATGTGGCAGGAAGAATGGAAAGACTGAACCAAGGGAGTGAGGTGAAGGAAGGGATAGGCCACGCAAACTGCTGCTCCAAAAGGTCAGGTGCGACAGACCTTTGGCTGAATGTCCTTAAAAGCCTCGCAATCATCATCTCCATCACTCCAATGGAACTGGAGAGAGAGTCGGACAATTTAATGGCACTAATAAGGCCCGGAGAGACAGGTGACACCATCCTGTAGGTCACCAGGCGACACAGCCACCCAAAAAGAAGTGAAAGAGAGGCAAAATTATACCGCTGCCATTATTCCAATCTAAATTTAACTGTCAGTCAGCAGTCGGCGGAGACGGGGGCCAAAACTGACTGTAATAATATTCACAGCAGTCACTGATGTAGTTTGCGTGCGCGTGTGTGTGTGTTTTGGCGTGAGTGGTGAGCTTAATATGTGTGCTTTCACATGCACATACCTCTGGGAATGACTGACTGAACAGAGCAAGTTATCAAGCCATCCGCTCTGTGTGATTTCAGCCCCTTTCTGATTTCCTCATCAGCCAGTGTCTGTGTCACCATCAGGTAGAAAAGCAGCTATCACCGGGCTGCACGGAGGTGAAAGCAATCAATAGCTGACTTCAGGGGGGGACACAGGAAGAGCTATCATGGAGCTCATCATCAGGCTGTATGAATACAGCCCTCTGGGAGATTGCATATGGTGCGAGAGTCATCGGCACGAGCCCGCCACAGTCAGTCACACTGTCAGAGCACCCTGATCTCACACTGCATTAGTCCCTAATATGATGCTATATATTATCGCTTTTAGGACATTTACTGTGGCAATTGTGGTTAAGCGCAAGGGCTGGAAGGTAAAAGAAAAAAAACACACTGGCAAGCCTCCTGCAGGGTAAAACCTGACAAGGATCTCCTAATTCCCACCATGTCCCCTGTTTGCCTTTTCCCAGCTACAGTGCAATACTGCTGCTGCGATGACAGCTATTAGGACTCTGGGGAGGACAAAACATTAAAGAGTGCTTGATTTAAGTACTCACAGCTTTTCCAGGGCAGCCAAGCCATAGAAGGAGCCGTTCCTCAGCAGAGAGATCTTGTTGTTACTCAGGTTTCTGTTTAGGGGCAAAAGATATGAGAGAGAGAGAGAAAGAAGTCGAGGTGAGCATGCAGAGCAAGTAAGAGGAGGCGCATTTGTAAATATCACAAAAACAGAGCTGGGGGAGATTACTTATTCAAATGGCTGATAAATTGTTTATCCTCTGCCTGTCAATATGTTGGCAAGAGATAAGGATTTATGCCTGATGAGATTGCGGCTGTAAATTACTCATCCAAGCCACGTTTTGGATTTGTTTATGGCCATTTGTGGTTAAGATGTGTAATGATCCAAGCCATCCACCACCCCCCACATGCCCCCTCCTGCACTCCTTCATGTCAAAATATCGGCCTAATAGAAAAGCTTAAGGAAACGCCAGGTCAGCACAATTCAGTCATCCATTGCTCACACCACAACAGCAAACAAATCAATGAAATGCACTGCAGGGATCTTTAAGTGATGAATTAATATTCAGAAGAGACGCAGTGCCTCCGTTTTGATTATTTCTATGACAGCCATCACTGCTTTTTCTCTTTTTTCCCCCTTTTTTGGGGATGAATTATGTCTGGGCTGGATGTAAAATGAGAAACTATGTTTCTCTGAGTGATGCATGTGTTTGAGGGAAATAGAAAAATAGCGCCTGGACAGGACTTCTCGGAGAGTACTTGAAAGCACAAACACACGCACACAACCTTATCGTGTCGCGAAAACGTAGGAAAATCCAATTTAACGCACGCTACACTTGCGGTATTTCTGTTAAACCTCTGTTATCTATCCGCGGAAATGAGCACAGCTAAAACAAATAAACACACATGGGGCATACCAAGGTAATCAGGTGGGTTTTTTTACTGTAGAAAAAACAAAACAAAACCCAGAGTGACTTATTAGACCACGTAAAGCTCGGGCGCCTGCTGCGGGTGCGAGAGGCATTTCAGATAAGGGCCCGAGTCTCCTCGAAGCCCGCTGCAGTAATTACTTTTGCTATGTTTGTCGAGAATAACATGACCACACAAAGTCACCTCTGAACCAGTTACTGCTGGAAATACAACGATACAGCAGACAAGAACAGGTAGTTCAGGGCTCCACTCTGAAATAAATCTCTCTCTCAAGCCGGACTTCCATGAGCAAATTGGCAAATAAAGACTTTTTGAGTTTTTTTCATTATACAGATTTCCTTAGATTTCCTTAAAACAGCGAGACGGTGTTACAATGCACCAATTATCCCTTTATGCTTCTATTTAGACAATTCAGGGTTGGAGACTGTCCCATGAGGTCATGAGGTGACAGGCAGGGAGAACGTGTAAACTCCACACAAAAGGGCCCAGGCTGGCCAGTGGGTTCAAACACTTCCCTGGCAGTGTGAGACAGTGCTAACTACTGCACCGCCACGCCACACCGAGGGTTTGTGTCTCAGTTCAGAAGCCTGGTGCCAATCAATCATATCCAACCACACAGACACAGTTAAAGGAGATTAAAGCTTTTATAAATTAGAAACTACTCACTACACTACTCACTGTCTATGTGAAGAGGATTGCTTGTAGCTAAAAACCAACAGAGAATTGTGATTTTATTTTGTAGTTTCAGATCACAGAGGTTGTTGACTTTCTCCTTTACTTTATATCTTTTAACCTCAGCACAAAAAACAGCAGTGATGCAAAAATGAAAGCACAAACAGAGCTCAAAGGAGAGACACTATTTATTATGTAACAGTTACATAGCCTGTATTAAAAAGACGAAGGTAGCCACCGTGTGATCATCCATCAGTTTTGCTTTTGAGTTAGTATTTTGTGTCGTTGTGTGAGTTTGTTTAGTGGCTAAAGAGGCTTTTTGTTTTCAACAGATTGGTGGGTTCCTTGTTATTAGCTAATGCTAGCAAACTTGCTAACCAAGCTTCCATGAACAATATGAATGCATTAATTGCGTTACACATTATATGAATGCAAACACCTGCTAATTAGTGTCAAGCAACAAAAAACTAAAAACTAAAAAAATTAAAGTAAAAATTTCTATAAATTTATTGAAATTAATACACATAATTTTCTCATTCACATTTAATTAGAGTAATTAAAGGTAATAGTATTTATAGGTACTGTTGGGGTAAAAAAAAGAAAGAAGGTATTTTCTCTGCAGACACATGGATGCAGATGCAACTTTACACATAGCTGTAGGCTATGGTGCAAGAGTCGGGGGGATGATGATATACGCAGCGCTTATTCTGCAGCCCACACTCACATAATTTTAAATACAACTCCAATGGAGATTCAAGGTTTTATATCTGCTAAAATATTGATTTCTCCAGCCAGCTCTTAAATCGTCTGCTGCAGGGCTGCTCTCTCTCGCTCTGTGATGCTGTGGATACGTACATACCCATGTGATCTGCTGCCTTGAGCTCTCCTTTGCATGTTGTGTATCTTCTTGTCAGCCAATGGCCACTTCACTCACTTACCCACACACATTCAGACAGATAGACAGTGGCAGATTTGCACAAGGTCAGATCCTTTTATCACCTTCCACCACTACCTTCCCATCTTCTTTTAACACAATGGGCTGTGGGAATGATCACCCAGGTTTAAGGAGAGAAGGCCAATTAGAATGTGGTGTTGATTTCTTCTGTGACGACAGTGCTCTCGTTATGGCTACATGCTCATTTTTAACCCCAGGATTAAGCAGCGGGATCCCACAATGCATTGTGCTGAACGGGCAACTCGCCGGCCAAACTGCTCAGGGTGCAGAGTGTGCACAATGAAAATGTACTTGTGAAGGCACAAACAGACATGCAAACTAGGCATGAACTCACAACAGGAAATAAATATTTGGTCTTTTTGGTCATGAGAATAAACAATTCTATAAAGATTTCTCTCGGTTTTTCGCTGAAAGGTTAAAAAATGATATTTGCACTTGCCATTTTTTGCACTTGCACTGGAGAATTGTCTCATTTAATTGAATAAGTTTGCTTCTGGGTGATATTTGGGGAAAGCACCTCTTTCTGCTCACAGTTGTCTTGGCAGGAAAAGCTAAATTGATGACAGGAAGTCCCCTCTCAGCAAAAGGCCAGGATGGACGCAAACTCGCGTCAGCAAATTTGTGTCAACATCTAAGCTTGTATTTATATTTGGGCCTACCCCAATAGCAAACTTCCAAGGAGATCGTATCTCTATTACTTCCAAAATGACTCTTTTTTTTTTTTTGACAGAGAACTAGTGGGAAGATCCGGCGGGACAAAATCCGCAGAGCCAATACAAGAGACAAAGAATGCACAAAAAAGATAGAAATAATCGGGTGAGATAATAGACTTTTCACTAAGCCCCTCCATCCAGTTATTGCTGCTATGGCTGTCAAGCGTTCCATTGTTGCACAAAGCACTTTACACACTGATACCACAGGCACATTTATCATTTGAAATTTGCAGTAATTCTTTAAACAGTGATATGACAGCTGATTTCACATGGAAGTAAACAGTAGGCTTCTCATTTCCAGCCAACAAGTGAAAATCTATTTTATCTGCTGTACGAACGACTGTCGTTTGACAGTCCACTGAATTTAGTGTTAGAAGACTGAGGCCAAAGCTGCTCGTCACCCGCATGAAGTCATACTGTCACCAGCTGATGATCAGCGTCAGTATGGAATAAGGAGGAGCATGGGCATGTTTTGCATAGTAGAGATGGTTAACCGTAGTTATATATGACATTTGTGCCAGTACCACTTTTTTCCATCTGCTATGTGCCACTGCTTGTGGGAGGAAGAGCACACCTTGTCGGTGGTACAGAACAGAGCAGCATTAACATGACAGAAAAGACACTGATTGTGTCAGACATGGCAGAGGAGGAGGAGCTGCAATGGAGGTGGGTTGCTAACCTTGCTCAGTAATGTAAATAACATGCCCTATATGAGATTTGCCAATCAGCTGTCAAATATCTGTCTGCACTGAAATCTCACCTGAACTAATTCCTCAATTATCAGTAAAAACGTAATTTAAATGTTACATGCCAAAAACGTCCTGTTTAACTGACTTTTATTTTGTGCTATTTTATTTTTACAAAACTGTTTTTTTTTTTTTTACATCAAGTGTAGTTATTACTTGAGCCCTGTGTCTACTGTTTTGGGACATGGTGAAATTCAAAGGCTTGCAATTTATGTGGGCTTGGCGAAATCAGTCAATTAGAAAGTGTAGGGCCAAATTAACTCATGGGTTGAAGGGGAAAAAAGTTCTGTGGGTGATCAGCTCAACTAACAATGGGCTAATTTACTAAAAACCTAAATTCACAAATCAAAACAAGCAGACTGGATAATGGACAAGCAGTCTAGTAATCAAAATAAAACAGTCTCCAGGAACAGCAATGGCAATTTAGATCACTGAGAGCCAACTTAATGGTAATTTCGTGTCTTTTTTTAGTGCAAACTTCTCTGTTAGAAATTGCTGAGGGCTGCTTATGTTCTGCATAAATCAGAGGAGCACAGGATTTGTGTAGAAAAAGGGCTGTTACAAACTATCCCATAGTGTAAACCTGAAATCTGCAACAGCTGATCTGTAGGATGTGCAGAATAACACAAAACATAATCTACCATCAAATACTTACCCATCTGTGCGTCGATGAACTTGCTGTTATTGTGTTATGTGCAATAATGCAAGCAATTCTCTCATTTTAGGAAGACGTTTTTATAAAACCCATTAGACATCAGAGATCAGTCTAGAAGTGTATGAGTCCCATTCATTTTTGCATTTTGACAGTCATTTCAATATGGCAATATGTGCATGAAAAAAAATCACGAAAGGTGACGATTTTATGACGTGCCATTTTCAAATGAAGGAATTTTCTCGATTAATTTTTCAACCATAACTGAATGTTACAAATAACAATTACAGTTCACAATTACAACTACATACAGAAACTGTTAAAAAATGGATAATATGCTCACAGAAAATTACGTTAGTTTTTTTTTACAGTGTAACTTTGAGCTATCCACTATATACAAATTCGTTCTCACTCATTTTGAGTATATCAGCATTCCTAGGGGCGACTATCACAGCCACACCCGGTGCAAAATAACACATGACCTAAAGTTAAATGCATTAAATTTAGTGCAATTTGCAATGAATTGCTTTATCAGACCTTTCTGATTTTCCACTCTAAAACTGAAACTCCTACAAAGACCTGCACAACAAGCCCAGTCACGAAAATACCTGCACCCTGTGCACTTTAATACCAAAAGAGAGTATTTCATTGGTGCAGTAAATTTGTAAATTTGATCCTTTAAGCTGAGTCAGATTAGACAAGATTTATAGACCACCAAATGTGAGTAAGCAAGAGTTTGTATGGATTTCTATTGTTGTTGATCCAAACATCAGTATCCTGCTGCGTTTGTGTCAGTTTGAATTCGTCTTGACAAAAGCTCTCTGCATGCAGGAAATTGCAGCAGATACAAGCCAGCATGGAAGCAGCCGGACATGGTGAGAAACTCCTTGGAAAACCGAGCAGGTCAATATCACAATATTTCACACAGAGAATTACTGAAAGATAACCAAAGAGCTCAAACAGTTTGAAGGGCCAGGTGGAGTTGATTCTGGTATTCCCTGAGCTTTTTCTAAATGCTAGCACTATAAATTGTGCCAAAACTGCTGCGCTTCTTTTCTAAAGCCACATATGAACAATGTGGCAGGGTAAAGGTGGTCGAGCTGAGACACTCACTGCTGTCGCTGTGTTTTCTCCAGTGTCTCCCATTCTGTTCCTACACCTCCCTCTGCGGACGGACGTCCCACTCAGGGACAGGCAGCCACTGTTTGTGCAAACTCAAGCGTGTCCTGTGCTGTGTTATGCTGCATGTATGTGTGTGCGGATTTGTGTGGATGTGCCTGCTTGCCGACCCCTGCATGCCTATCTCAGGCCTCTGCGCAACGTCCAGGAAATCACAGGAAAAACAGAATTGAACATTATGTAAACAGGCCATGACAAACTTGTGGAGGAGCCATCCAACTCTGTATTTACATTATCAATTATGTTCTCTGTGGATAAGCTGCTTTCAGCGAGGAGAAGTGATTCAGTATTGTCTCTGTGGGCTGCAGCAAATGGTCTATGTCATTGCTTACTGTGTTCCAGCACCAACCACAGCCAGATGTGTATAGTTTATCTAGGAAATGCTGCATTTTCACAAAATTCCCACATGGCATAGGGCATTCATTTGTGTGAATGTTGAGTTTGCGAGCGTAAAATTGGAAGATTGAAGCACTGCAGAAGGTTAAACAGTTGATTAGTTAATTGATAATAAATTTGTGTGACAGTATTTTGATAACTGATACACACTGGAGTCATTTTTCAAATAAAAATGCCAAGGTTTTGATGAGAAATATGAGAACTGAGTACTGTACGAAAGTCTTGAGCCACCCCCATTTTTTTTTTAAGTGGTCCTGAGTAATAGTTCTCAAGACTTTCTGAAGGTCTTTTTTAAGTTTTTGGACATAACCTGGGAATAATTCAAGAATAAAAAGGCATCTGATTCAACAGATAAGTAAGTGTTGTGTCTACACGTATCAGACAGGTTTTTAAATGTTTCTTTGGGCACTTATTAGCAGCCTGTTGCAAAAACATATCATTTGTTCCCATTAACACAGTTTAACAGGCATAAAATTGCTTCTGTTGTGTATTGCTTTGTCTTTTCCCAACAAGTGATTCCCAAAGAGCCATTAGCTGAAAACATATCTCAGCATGGTGTGCAATGAGCTCTTAAAAAATTTGAGGAACATGAACAAGTTGAGGATAAAAAGTGACATACCTGAAAAACTATGTACAGCTTAAGAACGGTATCTAAAAGTCATGTCATTGAGAAGTAAAAAAAAATCCAGCAAAGACCTGACACGGAACCTGAGAGACGTGTCTGGACCTTTAGTTGATCCATCTACTGTTTCTAAGCCTTATTAGAAATAGTCCCAGTGGAAGGATGGCTGCTAAAGAGCCATTATTAAGAACTGGAAACAGGGGTAAAAGCCAAAACTGATGACTGTCACCAGTATGTATGGAGGACGTCAGCAGAGAGGTACAACAGTGCTTGTTTACAGTCATCTGTAAAACAAATTGAAGGCTCTGTCATTGCTTAGAACTGCATTTCATTCCAATGGTGTTTGGGATCTTGTCAAAATGTTAAAAGTGATGCGACTATAAACACAGAAAATTATAGTCTAATCTACCATGTAATAAATAATAATAATAAATGAAAACATTCTGGATTTTTTTTTTATTATGGCTTAATTTTAAACGTGACAATGATTGTAAACACACTGTCTCTGTAAACGCAAACCTGACAGAAAAACACACAGTAGAACACTAATCAATCACATAACTGAGGCAGTTTAGGATCATTCTGATAGAGAACAGAAAAAAGGCAGCTAATATCTAAAAAAGAGCTTTGAATGTCCTTAAAGGAGCCCGGAGAGCTACTTCAAGAAATGACAAGAAAGCTGCCTAATGTCTGGACATGTTTCAATAAATAGCTGCACCTATTTTCCATTTCCTAGCCAAATATAAAGAAAATTCTTCCTTTAAACAGGACCTCTTGCTCTTAATCTCCCTCCACACCACAGCTGGGATATTTCTGTGAGGCTGAACAAAGTCAGTGCTCTAGAAACCAGTCTGGCTGGAGCAAAGACATTCAGCTATATCATTATGGAGGAATAGAAACGAAAATAGCTCCCACGGAAGTAATCCAACACACCGATCATGAGGAGCAAAGGGAGTAAAGATCACAATCTAAACTATGGCAAACATTTAGATCTACTGGCCTCGAGGATTCAAGCCACTTCTCTTCAAACAGCCAAACCCAGTGTTTTTTTAGAAGATCAAGTTACTAGACAGGGCTAACCAAAATAACATATTTCACATCTACTAACATTGACCTTGGATGGAAAATTGCTTTAAGAGCTACCAACAGATGTTCACATGGCCTCTAAATGATGGTGAAGGTCATCTGACTGAGACACAATCTACCGTTCTACTGTTGCAGATCAGTTAGTCAGATTTGTTTGCTTGTGTTTACAGAATGTTATAAAGTAAGGTGTTATTCTGTGTTATTCTTGTGATTTGACTTAAATATGAAGCAATAAAATGAAGCTTATCTTGTCTTTATCTTTAACAAAAGAGAAAGTTCTGTTTAGTTGAGTTCTTCAGTTGGGGAATTCCAAAAAAGTAAGTTCTTATCATAATCTTTATTATTATCTATTGCATGCAACTATATAGTTTTTCAGATGCCTTAGATGCTCTTCATTCTGATCAGAGTGAATCAGAGAGAAGAGTGCAGTCTTCGCTTGCTTTCCTTTTTTGTGCAAAGTGCCATATTCGCTGGGTTTGCCCTATTTGCTATTGAACAGCACAGCAATATTTCATCTTCTTGTTAGGGCAAAATATTGCATATCTTAAATTTGGAATTAACCTTTAGGAATGTCTTGTTGATTTTAATTATGTGACTTCATAATTTGATAAGTTGTCAGAACCAGCACAACAATAACCTCCGATTACATCACCTCTAGTGTACCACCTTATAAACAGCTCTACACTCTGCACTGATGACTGCAGACGGATTCAGATTGACTGTTTGCAACATATCAGCAAACAGTCTGTGTTCATAAAGTAGATAGTCTGTCAGTCAGGTAATTGCAAACCTTTGAGTCTCAGAGTGACTTCAGTCAGTCTCGCTCAACCTCAGGACAACCAACTGATCACCACAAAAATTCAATTAAAATTTTTTCGTATTCATAAGAAGCGTGACATTCTACTTTAACTTTAGTCTGATTGAGCCATAAAGGCGATTGGAGATCAGAGATTTGAGTTTACACTATTGTAAGCTAAGAATTCAAAAGTTCATTTACCGAATTATATATTAACCAGCAATAATATTTAGATATGAAAAAGGCCACATCATTACTTAATGGAAAAGTTCAATAGAAAAAATAAGCATTTTTTTAAAAGTTTTTGTGATTACAGGCATTGCTAAATGCTGAAGCTACGTGACTGGAAGCCTAAGCAGTCTCTAACTATTAGGCTCACCACAGACATAGACATATAGCATCAGTGACTTGTGTTGAGTGAGTGGAGAAAAATGTGAAGAAGCTGAGTGACAAACACATATGCAAGCACAGGGCTCCTACATATGCACACAAATGGATACACTGACTCCCTGATTCGTGCACACACAGAGGCAGGCATACGCTCATAATCTAGCACACAGGGCTGATAAAAGCCTGCCAAGGCTCCTGTGAGACAAATAGAACAGCTAATACGATTCCCACTGGGATCACACATTGCAACAGAAGCAGCACACATCAGGGCTTTAATCACCTTGTTGTACAGTTAGTCAGAAAACGGGGTAAAGACAACATGCTTCTAAGCTGGCCTCCACTGCTCTCTCAAATTTATGGCCCTTTAAGTAACTTTAGTATTTACTCAGCGGCGTATGAAGGAGGCAGGGAGAGCAGCACAAAGAAGTATCCTTGGCAGACACTGTATTTGTCTTTACTTAATATATTTTGGTAGTAGGTCTGGGTTTTGACACATTCTTGGTTTTTCCATGCTACAGTAGGATTTACAGCGACTGCTCCAGTGGTCATGAACTCTCGATCATTGAATCATTATTGTCTAACGCAGAACTGATCAGACCTGAACCACGTCAACTGCAGTCAGAGAGATTTTCAGGCAGCCAGTGTGAAGGCCAGCTTCTAAGTGATATATCTGCAGCCTCTGAAGAAACCTTGACAATATCATTGGCATTTGCTGGTAACTAGATTGAGTAATGGCTATTTATTAAGAAGACTGGCAGTTTCCTTAAAGAGCAGCCACCTCTGTGGCTGTAAAATGAAGCCAACATGGAAGTGGTAAAAACCGCACTTAAGTGGTCACTTGAGACTGGCTCCAAAAGCATGTCAATTCTTATCGACTCTATTGATAAAAATGCCCACCGTAAGAACTTTAACGAACAGGAACAAAAAAGTTTTGGCCTCCATAGTTTCCCCCTTTAACACAACTGTACAGATAGTGACTTATTTATTTATTTATTCATTCATTTACACCCATTTAGATTTTGTTAAGGACCAACGTTAGGTTTTCTTCAGATATGCTGACCACAGATGGGTGTACGATGGCTACCGTGACATCACTCACTGGTTTCTGAATTCTCGTTTTCAAGCCTTTATGACATTTGACAAGGTGGGGTGGCCTGAGAAACTGCTTGATAACTGGCCAATGACTTTTGATTGACTGTGGCTAATCTCTCGTTTTAAAATATGGCATGACCAAGATTTGCAAAATAGATTTCCCAGCACCAGCTGAACACATGAACAGGAGTACCACAAACTTTGCAGATCACCTTAGAGACCAACATCCTGGTCTTTATGAAGAATTTTCAACAACACCTAAGTATTAAACAGCAAGAATGTTACTGTTTCACTTCTAGCAGTTACCCCTCATTAGCCAACTGTTGAGCTGTCATTAAAACAGCAGTTAACAAGCTCCTTCTAATAATACAATCATAACAGTTATGTGGGAACTAGGTAGCAAATGGAATTTAACAGGCACAGTCATTAGAGTGTAAAAAGAGTTTTGCTTCCCTTAAAGACCCAAATTGAAGACATCTACCAGCACCTAGGCAAAAATGGTGGCAGCCTGCTTAACCAGCAGCAGGAGTCCTGACAGGGACTAGAAAGAGAGAGCATATTTCTCCTGTTTTGGCTTCCCTTCATTGGCTTCCTGTTAAGTCCAGAATTGAATTCAAAATCCTGCTCCTCACATACAAGGTCTTAAATAATCAGGCCCCATCTTATCTTAATGACCTTGTAGTACCATATCACCCTATTAGAGCACTTCGCTCTCGCTCTGCAGGCCTACTTGTTGTTCCTAGAGTATTTAAAAGTAGAATGGGAGGGAGAGCCTTCAGTTTTCAGGCCCCTCTTCTGTGGAACCAGCTTCCAGTTTGGATTCGGGAGACAGACGCTATCTCTACTTTTAAGATTAGGCTTAAAACTTTCCTTTTTGCTAAAGCATATATTTAGGGCTGGACCAGGTGACCCTGAATCCTCCCTTAGTTATGCTGCAATAGACGTAGGCTGCCGGGGGATTCCCATGATGCATTGAGTTTTTCCTTTCCAGTCACCTTTCTCACTCACTATGTATTAATAGACCTCTCTGCATTGAATCATATCTGTTATTAACCTCTGTCTCTCTTCCACAGCATGTCTTTATCCTGTCTTCTTTCTCTCACCCCAACCGGTTGCAGCAGATGGCCCCGCCCCTCCCTGAGCCTGGTTCTGCCGGAGGTTTCTTCCTGTTAAAAGGGAGTTTTTCCTTCCCACTGTCGCCAACGTGCTTGCTCATAGGGGGTCATATGATTGTTGGGTTTTTCTCTGTATCTATGAAGCACCTTGAGGCGACTTTTGTTGTGATTTGGTGCTATATAAACAAAATTGAATTGAATTGAATTGAATTGAATTGAATTGAATTGAATTGAATTGAATTGAATTGAATTGAATTGAATTGAATTGAATTGAACCATCAATGAAATATGGTGCCAGGTTCCCAGAAGCACTTGAAATGAACAGGGCTGTTACTGAATACATTTACATGAGCTAAAAGAATAAAGAAGAATAAAAAGCAAAAAGGCAGTGTGGTAGCACAGTGGTTTACACTGTTGTCTCACAGCAAGAAGGTCCTGAGTTCAATTCCACCATCAGACCGGTGTCTTTCTGTGTGGAATTTGCATTTTCTCCCTGTTTTTGCGTGGGTTCCTTCTGGGTACTCCGGCTTCCTCCCACCATCCAAAGACATGCAGCTTGTGGGGATAGGTTAATTGATTAATCTAAATTGCCCATAGGTGTGAATGTGAGCGCAAATGGTTGTCTGTCTCTGTGTGCTAGCCCTGCGACAGACTGGTGACCTGTCCAGGGTGTACCCCGCCTCTCACCCTGTGACAGCTGGGATAGGCTCCAGCGCCCCCCGCGACCCTGAAAAGGAGAAGCGGAAGCGGATGGATTGAAGAAATAAAGAGTATTTTCCTGAGTATTGATATCGAGTTTGAAATTCTAGAATGGTGACGACCTTACCCCCTAATTAGCAGGTAAAATTAGCTTTGAATTGAGCTTTACAGTTTATGAATGTAGCTTGTAAACCACACTCTAATCCAAATATGAGCATTAATCAACTTTTTCTTAATTATTAAAATAGCAGCTAACAAGTTGTGATGTGGGAGCAAGGAAGCAAATGTTAGTTCTGCCTAAAAACCAACAAATTCCTACAATAAGCTCCAACAAACAAACATGACAGTCCTGACGTCCCTGCAGCTACATCTTCTATATTCTGTTAATGTTGCCAATACGCAGCAGCTCAATGCCCATGTTGTTGTTCTTGAGCACACGGATAACATGAGGAAAGAGGTCCTTGGCAACAGCGAAGATAGAAGTGCTGGGGATCTAAAATATTGCACCCTCTGAAGCTTTGATGACTGATACTGGTGAGTGCACTAAAGCTGAACCTTTTGCTTTTTAAAAATCTTCCATATCAGTGGAGATAAGAATGAGAAAAGCCAGTAGAAAGAGACAGAAAGACCAAGAGATTGGCATGACTCCTCACAGCATGAGATAGTAGATACACCATGTTTTATCAGGGTCATTTTGGTCACATCTCTTTAGATTAACATCCAGCTCTCTGTGGATCTGAATGTCATATCATTTAAGGCGTTTAACACTCGGAATGTCTTGATCCGATGTGTTGTGCACTCACAAGGTTGTTCAATGAGTTAATGCACAGGCGTATATGGACAGGCTATGTGTGCAATGAAATATTCATGCAGAAGTACTCAGAACTCAGAGGAGGGTAGAGCACAAACAGCACCTCGGCAGACGAGAAAAGCCCCCAAGGAATAACAGCAAGGAAGAAAAGAGCTGGAGTGAATATAATGGGGGGTAAAGAATATACAGAATTATATTTATAGCAATACCAAAAAACAAAATGCTCTGACATCCAGTATTTGTTCACAGTGACAACGCAGATCAATATAAACTTCTCAATCCTTTGATCATGCTAATCACAACCTGTCCATCTACAGCGAAGAAGCGCATTAATCTAAAATCCACCTGCTATTTTACAGCCACGCTTCCTCCAATGTTTCCCTGCCAGCACTTTGACTGACATGTTCTTGTAGTGGTTTGGAGGGAGCTACTGCCCTATCCTGATCACTTCCCTCTTGACACCACAAACATCCCTCCTGTCTTTCAACTGAAAGGATGATGATGGTGGCGAAGGTCCACAGAGGAGGATACTACA
>NW_005187463.1:1493934-1498016 GCF_000239375.1 Pundamilia nyererei
CAAATGTTCAGGTTCCAATGCGCATGGTGCTGACACCAGCGCAAATGGGCCCGACGGTCAAGGGCAGCTGCAGCAGGCCTCTTGACAACCCTTTAAGACCACAGACTGGCTGCGTGCACTCTGTTCTGTATTGTCTGGGTAGAGAGCTGTCGGCCATATTGTCCTGCAAACCTTGTCTGCAAATCTGTAGAAGACTGCCTACAGTTCCTAAGTTCTGACAGGGTGAGGAAACAGTCTTCTTGTAGCGTCATCTTCTTGGGACGCCAGCTTCGCAGCCTGTATCTGGCATGTTATAGTCCCCTGTTATACGGAATTTGGCCTTCAGTTTGGAGATGATATAAGGGCTCACTGAAATTAATGCTGTAACTTGCTTTTCTGGAACATCAGCCGAAAGTTGACCTATCCAGATCAGTCCAACATGGTGTGTTTGGAGCAGACACCAACTGATGCTATAGCAGGGTCCATGCTCACCAGTGCTGCTATTAAGGCACCAAACCTGACTGCAGTTGAGGTATCAGAAGCTCAAAACAAGAGTTAATAGAAGAATAAGCTGTTTGGCACTGACATTGCTTTTTCATTGGTTTTTCATAGATGTAACCCACAAACTCAATTCTGCTGCTCAACCCACAAACACATTTTTCTTACAGACTTGGCGCCATTTAAAAGACAATAAAGAGACTTTTATTTGATTGGCAAACTGACTGAAAATATGACATTCAGAATTTTGCACATATTAATTTAATTTATAAAAGTGTCTTAGAATTTTCTTGAACATTGTTTAAGTTCTGAATTTATTTACTTGAAGTTCATAATAATAAATCCTTTACAGGATTCAGAGTACATGACACCACTGTGGTTAATGAGTTATTTTCATAAGGGGGAAAAAAATCAAAGAAACAAAACAACATAAAACAAAAAAACTTTATGCTTCGCAAATCAGTCACTGCATAACAGAAGAAAGTTTTTTGGTTTATTTCTATAACATCGGATCAGACTGGGGCTGGGGTGCATCTTCATCACTTTCTAACATGTAGAAGACAGAAACATTGTTTTGAGGAACACTTGAATGCATTTCATTTCAAAGCCACTCATCTCATAGACTAACACTTTAGGTATTAACATTATATTACAGGTTGAAAACCAACCTGTTGGGTGAACTACATGCTAATTCTAATAAAGCAACAGAGTGTGGATTTCTGATTATTCGTGAGTACTGAAATCAAAGTATGGACAATATTCTGTCTCTACTACTACTATGTGCTGCAAGCAGTACTGACAGCTTTGTCAACTGTGAAATGTGCCTGAGTGTACAAACTGACTCATTGTTAACATGCACTTTGCTTAATTCGCCGTGGAGAAAACATCATGCTCAGACTGTGGAACAAGTATTTTATTCCCCTGAATGAAGAAATACAGTCTGTACAGTAACATGACCGTAAATAATACTGCTCCTTCTTTTATTTATCCTTTGCACACAAGAGTCATACATTTTAGTTGGCTGTTTTGCCATCCTTACCTATGGAACTTTTTTATGCTGTGTTATGGAATATATATTTAAATGATAGTTAAAGCTAATGAATCAGACGGCACATTTTTTCTCTATATTCAGTCTAATGATGTTGGCCAGTGTCAAATACTGGATCAGGGCAACCCATGACACCTTAAACCATTCTTTACAACTTTGTTAATGCATGTTTGCCTTTGGAGAGAAGGGGAATATTTTAAACTATTTATTTTGAGCCAGTGACTCCTTCCAGGAGTAGACCCCAACCAGTTTATTAGTGATCTGATATTATTGGGTATTGGCTAACTATTTGTTTATCTAATGTAAACACAACAACCTGCTGTAATCTGTTTATTTTTCGTATGTTGGAATATTTCATTTTTATCTTCCTCCAAACACCCCCATCTGATCACAGCAGATGGCTCCCCCTGCCTGAGGTGGTTCTGCTGCATGGTTCTCCAAGTTTAAAAGGGAGTTTTTCCTTCCCACTGTCACTGTGATTGGAGTAGCTTGATTGTAAGGGTTTTCTCTGTATTATTGTAGAGTATCTACCTTACAATATAAAGCACCTTGAGGTTGTGATTTGATGCTATTTAAATGAAACAGAATTTAATTGAATTGACCAATTATTGGTACTGGTATCAGTCTTAAAAGTCCTTTATTGGTTGGGCTCTAGATCCATGCATACCACTCTAACATGTGTAGAAACTGCAGCCTGACTTGCCTGTTTTGTGCTATGTTAACACACAGGACCACAGGAGAAAGTGTGGTTGTAGAACAGTCAGCTGAAAAATATGTGAAACTCAGTTTAAGCTTCCACACGTTGAGCTACTCTCAGCAGGTAATATATGAGTATTCAGACAATATGCAAATAGTACACGACCCGGGTCAGGCTGCAACAAAGCAACTCAGCAAGAGAGAGAAAAGCAGCAGTACAAACATTGTAATGTTTATTAAAAGTTGTCAATTATGCAAGTGCACTGTATGTGCAGTATGTCTTTGGATGTAGATTCCAGCAGAGCAGAGACTCACAAGCTCACTTACAGTAAGCTGTGAGTGTGGAGTGTGCAAGCACCTCCACATCCCAACTGTTTGCAGTGGTCGCATCTGCTCAGTATCACTCTCATCATCAGTCTCAGCCCTCAGGTGATTTTCTACCAAACACTTGACATCCTCACTTTCCCAGCATCCTCTCTGTCACTCCTTTAAGTACTTTAACTGCTTTTTTTTACTCTGTATCTCCCATCTCCCCCTACCACAACCATCCATGCATCTCTTCCACAATCTATTCCTCCTCTTTCTGAGATGAGCGAGGCGTGGTCCTGCTGGACCACTGCCTAAGACAAGTGTCAGCAACGATCTCAGCCGCTACTCTCTGCAGTGAAATGGCGCACCGCTGAAACGATTACACCAGATAGGTCCCAAGGTCAACAGAGCTGTCAGGACAAGCTCTAAACTCTTCAACTCCAACCCCTCCCCGTGGACGATAAGGAAAACAGGCGGAGGTGTTAATCGAGGGCGCTGTGCGGCTCACAGACTTACTGACACGCTCTCTCATACAGTTCATTTTCATCTCTCTCGTTTATGCAAATGTTCTTTCATTTGCTCGTTAAGTTGTTTTTCTTTGGCAGTCGCAGGGCGCCGCATTATTGCAGGGCTTGTTCCTCATAAACATTTTATAGATACAATACTGAAACGCAAAAAGAAAACCAACAAAGCACAATCTGTGCCTCTAATCAGAAGTGGTGCTCGGATCTGGGCTGGTACACTTGAACGTGACAGGTTGTCATTGAGGAAATGGCTCAACAAGGGGTTCATTGTCTATGTAGGTGGTGAGATCAGGAGAAAATAAAGAGAGCATGCCGAAGGACATTTGGGAAATTTGCTGACAGTTTATGGGGTGGGGGTGGGTGGGTGGGGGTTGGTATGTACATGCTTCCCCTGATATATGTTTATTTGTACAGCACATCTAAACAAAAGAGCACGCAGGGGAGGTCACTTTAGCCTGACAAAGGTCACATTTCCTAACGCAGGAAAACTGCTTCCTGGCCGGTAAGAGCTCTGCTGTAAGATGGAGTTCACCAAGGAATAGTGCTCACACACTACCTCGAATTTCTCAGGGAAACTCGGAAAGAAGGAGACGCTTCGACCTGCGTCGCTGTACTTTGATGCTTACTTACTGTGTACTGTGAAGGTTAACCTTACTTTATCTTTCTGTGTAGACCGCTTAGAAAAAAATCAAACCTCGTTAGTACCTGTGAAACCTTAAAAACGCCGAGGATAAAACAAAGCTTTTTAACCATTCCCCACTTAAAAGAAACAAAAGCAGCTCTGCCTGCGCGGAAACAAACACCACTCCAGATAAACTGCTGTAAGCAAAGTGCTGCCATTAATCAACTATGCTTGTGGTTCAGAATGAGTAGTCGCCTGTAACTTGTCAAGGGCCTTTACATTAAGTATTTGCTTTTACACTCCAAAGGCAGACCTCGAGTTTCCGTGAATAAAGCAGTCTATTAATCTTGCCGTCAATCTGTGCACCTGCAGAGAGAGAAGGGGAGAGGGAGCAGGTGGGGGGGGG